>NC_138148.1:21174800-21419800 GCF_964199315.1 Orbicella franksi | reverse complement strand
CTCCCAAAGAAGAGGCATCATTACTCTTATACCAAAGGAGGACGGCTCCCTGTTAGATTTATCGAACTGGCGACCAATAACTTTACTTAATGTTGATTGCAAGATAGCAACTAAGGCCATAGCTAGGAGAATAGAAGCTTCGCTGCCAAAGCTAGTAAACTCGGACCAAACCGGGTTTATAAAAGGGCGCTATATTGGGGAAAATATCCGCGTCATAATCGACATTATGGAATATACTAAGAGGCATAACATCCCAGGCATTCTAGTGTCTCTAGACTTCAGAAAAGCTTTTGACTCACTTGAATGGCCCTTTATAATGAGAACACTAGATGTCTTCAATTTCGGTACGAGTATTCAAAAATGGGTTAGCACCTTTTACACCAACGTAGAGAGTGCAGCATTAAACAATGGTTTTTTGACAAACTGGTTTCGGCCGTCTAGAGGAGTCTGTCAGGGGTGCCCACTATCCCCGTATTTGTTTATTCTTTCAGCAGAAATAATGGCCAATAAAATCCGACAAGACCTACACGTCGAAGGAATTGAAATATTAGGAAAAGAACTGAAATTGAGCCAGTATGCAGATGATACAAATCTTTTGTGTGCTGACCTGGCCTCTGTCGAAAAGGCCTTAGAAATAATCGATAACTTAAACCGGAACAAAACAAAAGCGCTCTGGTTGGGAAAATTGAAAAATAATAAGGGCAATCCATTACAACTGAAATGGCTACATAACTCGGTTAAAATCTTAGGAATCCATGTTTCGTACGACGAAAAGGGAAATAACCAACATAATTTCAACCACAAGTTACAAAAACCGCAAACAAATCTGGACCTATGGAGGGCACGTGACCTTACACTATTTGGGAGAGTACTAATCATAAAATCTCTGGGACTATCACAACTCGTTTACTCAGCATCAAATCTCAATGTACCTCAAGAAACAATACCAATAATCAAAACAAAACTGTTTAGATTTCTATGGAAAAAAAAAGACAAAATAAAAAGAGAAGGGCTCTATCAAGATCGAGATAAAGGGGGTATACGTATGATCGATGTAGAAACTATGATAAAGGCACTGAGATTAGCTTGGATTCCGAGACTTTTCGCACCGGGAAGAAAAAACTGGAAACTGTTCCAGACCATCATCTAGGAAAATACGGCGGTCTAAGCTTTCTTTTAAGATGTAACTACGACACAAAATATGTCGACGGTTTGCCATCATTTTATAAAGACATTTTAAAGTTTTTTTAATGAATTGAAAACCTTGTATAACTATGACAGAGGACAGGATATGATCGTATTCAATAACAAAGAAATCCTCGTTGGAGGGAAGCCCATTTTCATCAGTGAATGGCTTAACAACAACATTCTTTTTATACAAGACCTGTTGAACAGCAATGGCCTGTTTATGTCTTATCAAGAATTTAAAGACAAATTCGCTTGCAAAACAAACTTTCTCCAATTTTATCAAGTTGTAAGTGCGATACCGAAGCATCTAGCCACAAAAGCGAAAAACACATTACCACCAGAAAGTGAACCATACATTGAGAACAACCCCCTTTTCCAACTAGACGACTTGACAGAAATTAACCTTGTCAAAGCCAAAAGTAGGGACTTCTATTGTTTAATTAACAAAAAAAATTCACACGAGGTGTCAAACTGGCCCAACGAAATGGAATCAAACCATGCAGTTGGATGGGGAGACATGGAAAAAAATATTTTCCTCGCTGAAAAACATTTGTAAGGAAACAAAATTAAAAGAATTTCAATTCAAACTTATTCATAGAATTGTTGTATCAAAAAAGGAACTTTTTAGATACGGAATCAAAACGGATGATGAATGCCTCTATTGCGCTGAACATGATTCAATTGATCACACATTTAATGATTGCGAATTTGTTAAGAGCTTTGTTAAAAACGTCATCGACTGGTTTAATGCTGTCAATAATTCGAATTTTAGTCCAACAATAGAAGAAAAACTATTTGGCATCATGCCCGGCCCATACGATAAAACATTATTAAAGAAATTTAATTATACGATCTTGTTTATGAGATTCTACATCTACTCTTGTAAGATACAAAACAAAGCTATTCACCTCTCCACTTTCGTTGATAAAGTGTTAACCAAATACAGAATAGAACATCTTTCTTAATAATTAAATAGGAAAAAACACCCCTCCTCCAAAGCATTGTAAGTGACATGCACTTGTATACACACCTATTTCACTTAAATATTATAATTGGCACTAGTAACAATGTAAATACTGTACTTGTAAACACACTTATATTATATTTTATTTTATTATATTATATTATATTATATTATATTATATTATATTATATTATATTATATTATATTATATTATATTATATTATATTATATTATATTATATTATATTATATTATATTATATTATATTACTTATATATTAAAAAAAAAAAACAGATAAGCTACTTGAACTTAGCCCATCCCAGGGAAAGTAATCCGACACCTTATTATTAGAATCCCTGGGTTAGAGTGGGGAGAGATCCTTTTCAGAAGTGCCGGAAAGATATCCTGGATGGCTCAACGACTGAATTATGTTTATAATAAACATACGCCACTGCTGGTGCCTTTACCCCGTCAAAAGCAAGAAATGTCTGTAGATTATAAAATTATGTCAAGTTGAAGTGAAATATTAGAATATTGGTAAATTATCTAGACCTATTTAATTTAATAATTGATTGATAGAGCGGTTTAAAACTGAGTGCCGTAAAACCAAAGTAATCACTCTAGCCAATCACAAAGGACATAGACAATACAGTGAACCAATCATTTCATGTAGCTGACGCAAAGTGCTAAGACGTACCCTTTTAGGCGCAGCCAGCATTTACGATATGGCTGGCTGGAAATGCTTTCCTCCACTACACAACGAAATGGAATTTGTGTTTATATTATTGCATCAAGATCGTCAAGTATATGGTTGTATTTAAGGTTTCCAGTCAAGAGATTGTCAGATTGTATTTTGATATAAGTACAGGTTAGGGGAAGTCATCACAAACGATCACAAATTCGTGATCTCACAAAGTTTTCCTTCGCCGGTTCAAGGTTGGGATGGCTCTGCAGGCAGTTCCTTGATCGTATAAGGCGGTTGTACCACCCGTGTAACGATGGAGGGCGGGATCGAGCGGGAAGTCAGTGAGATATTTAAGTTGAGAGCAGAATCTTTAACTAGTTACGTTGCCTCGGGTATAACCAGCGTTGATTATTCAAGGGATTTGGTTAAACCAGAAGTTTACAATGCAGGAATAAACTTCTGGTAAAACCCAAGGAACCCAAGCCCATGACGGGCAGCACGTGAAAGAACTCCGTGACCTGCATTTGACTTACACGTGACTCGTGATATAGATCTACTAACAAAGACTGTAGTCAAGTCCATAGAGGGGTGCTGTTCGGAGATTTGGTCAAACAAAGTAGAACATACGCGTTGAATTTTCTGAACTTAACGATAAAAAAAACTAATGCTAGAAGCGGAGGCGTGTATTACAGTTGTGTTAAGGACCTGATCTTTCATTAACGCGCCGTCCAAAAAAAAAGACGCCTCAACATTTAACTTTGTAATATCACCATGTCGTCAATTCATTTACATCATAATCTAAAGAATGGTGACTCCCATTTTTACCACCCTTCTTACCATTCTGACATAATTCAATGGATAACGTTTTATCCCTTGTAAAAGTATGCAATTTTAAACAAAAATTCTATATATATGACTGGATTTATGAAAACGTGGTTAAAGAAAAGTGTGTACTTTTGCACATGATGACTAAGTGAGCTACACACTTAGATTTCAAAACTCCTAAAGGCCTAAAAATCACACCAAGCGACCCCAGACAAGGGGGAAAGGGTGGAAAATAAGAACTTAGATGATAGAGTGGAGGCATAAAAAAGACTGGCTTTCCTTAGAAATTTTATATCATCTACTCGAAGGAAAAAAACGTTTTTAGCGGAGTGAAATTTTAATTCAAAGTTTTTGTGCTTTCTTAGACGTTACAAGCAGGTAATTTTCGAGCATGCGTGTTGAAGTTTGTGGACTTTATCAAGAAAACTAACTATAGAAGTTGTTGTATTTTCTCAGACGTTTCAAGCTGATAATTTGCGATTCTAAAACGTTAAAGGCCCCTCTATAATTACAGTTGTAAAACTAAAGAAATGTTTCGATCGTATTTTTCTTGAGAAAAACCTATTTTAACTTTTAAATCACGGTAAAACGTGGTTAAATAAATAATTGCAGATAAATTTGTGAAACGTTCAGTGTTTTATGAAGAGACATGACGTCTTCTGTTACTATCACAAAATTGAACTGTTTCAAGCGTATTTACCGGTCCCGGATTACCGATTTCCCTTTCACAATTGGTAACGCGATGTTCTAAACAATTATTCAGAAAGAAAGCCTGCAGGGAAATAAGCAGATTGAAGACTTAACTCCAGATGCGATGAAAGAAACCTAGACTTCTTCACTAAAGTGCTATTTGAGCGCCGTACAAACCCATAAACCGTGAGCTCTTTAATAAGGTTATGATTCATTCATATAGTTTTCTTTTGCCATGCATTTGGTTAGACCAGCTGTTGGATTATTCGTGTTTTTGTTCACTGTTTGTTTGAGGCAGTCGTTGATATATAAATACAGGGTATTCCAACGCATTGCTGATATGTTGTATAACTTGGGAGATGTTCCCCCTATTTTTTCCATCTAAAACCGTTACCAATATGTGTATTTGTATTTGGTGCAGTAATGATTTCTTTTAACTGTCGGCGGACAAAGGCAGGGGACAAGAGATGAACCTATCTGTCACTGACAATAAGTATATCATATCCTTCGACCCTCACCGTAATGTTCATGGAAGCAATTTCTTTCAAAGTCTTATGGAAAGAGAGGAACCTTCTGCACCCGTGCATCACTGCGAATTCGATATGGCCCATTATTAATTTACTGCAGTCCTAGTAATACAGCTGTGCACTGATTTGAGCATTAGTCATAACTATGGACAGCCATAATCAGTCTGCATTAGTGTGTCCAGTGAGCGGTGGAGGTGTGAGACGCCCCTGAGGAGAGGCCAGGGCTGCCCCGGGAGAAAACATCAGTTACCCTCTCATTTACTTAGTTATTACTGCCGGCCGAGCCTAGAATGATGGTCTGTAGGACAGTGGACCCGAGTCCTGTTTACCTGCCAAAAGTATTCTGTTCTTTTCCGTGTACTACGTTTCATAAGCGACTAATAATTTTAAACCGCGTATGAAAAACAATGTCGCTTGCAAGATCTGTACTTCTCACTGATATACCAGAAGAATTATCACCACTTTACTTAGGTTTCCGCACTCTTTCTTCTCTTTGTCAAGTTATTTATTCAAAGGTGTTAGCTTTTTTTTTTAAATATGGGTTCAAATTTTGCTCCATGGTCATCACCAGAAAAAAAACCCATTTCTTCTGGCTTCACCGTCTTCAGTTGTAAATCTTGTATTGTCAGCAGTTCCACCCGTGTACTGGGTCGTGTTTAAGTTCACGCAGAAACTGAAGCACCGCCAATGATGGTCAATGATGTGAATGATGAACAAGAGTTGCTATCGGTTAGCTATTGTTGTGTGGAGTAATTTAGTGCAATTTAACGTGGAGTTCAGCGTTGTAGATATTCCCGGTTAGTTTTACCAGTGGTGCAAGAAATAGCGCCATGACATGATGAACTGGGTGAAGTAGAGGTTTCTGCCAGTTTACATAATATAACTGCAATTAGCATAATCTGTTTGTTTTTAACAAAGTTAGTAAAACCCTAAAACTGTCCAGTTCGAGTTGGAAAGCGCGCAGGTTGAGGCTAGTAAATGTCCATCTTAAACTGTTAACTTAATTTATCGTAGACACCTTTCCACAGTCTTAACGAGATGCAAACATACTACCATCCAAGTAAGCCTTCCCTTATATTTGTCAAATAAAACTGAAAATCGATGCAAGATTGTAAATCGTGTGAAGTATTGTTGTCTCGACTGGCAGATTAATTATTTGTAGTGTTAAACAGTGATATGAACTCTTTTGTTTGCTGTCGTAGTTAGCAATGGCTCCAATGTCTATCATGCACGCGAAAACCTTAATAATTACTTCCCACGTGCGATTCCCATGGCGACGCACCAAAAGTGGCATTATAACTTTTACATATGAAAAAGTTACGTCACATATTTTGAAAGCAGTCTGTTCTTACTTAAGCCGAGCTTTTGTTATGTACACAATTATTCTATGTCGGTCTCTTGGGAGCTGGTGTTGCTTGGAGCTGGCTGAAGTAGTTTGTTTGCACATTTAGTTGTTTGCTGTCTTGCGGGGTCTCGTGGCCATACACATGAACTACATATTACTTTGAGAGCATTGCAATCAAAATGACAGTCGGTTTAACGGACTTGTTGGATCTAGCCATTAGTCCGCAAATCGGACCTGTGAATTTCTTTCATTTACGGAATCTTCTACACACTATTGTAGAACATTTTGGTATCGGCGAAATAGACGCACAGCAAGCAGAGGTCAGAGGTCCACAGTCAATAAGATCTTCATCTGAAGCCTCCAGCAGCGTTGATTCTTCGGACAGCGAAGAAGATGAAGGTTGGTATTTTCAAGGATATGTTACGTTTGGCTGTCGCTTTGACGAGCAATTTTGAAGTGGATCTAAGAACTTATAACTTATTACAGTTATCTCAGTTGTACGGCATTTAATATAACAACTATAAAGATCTTTGCAGTGTTACCTACCAAGTTGTCTGTTTTCAAAGTAGAACGGTATGGTTAAACGCGAAGAACATGGCTTTTTCGTAATCGTGCATTCCAGTCGCTTGCCTGGCCGGTTAATTATTTCTTTTGTTTGTATTCACAGCATGATGGGTACAGTAATCAAAACTTATATTGTGTGTTTGTTTTCGAAATAAATAAGGTCCTCAAGTCTTTTTAGTTTGTTTCTCCGTAGTCTTATGTGTTCAGAATGTGTCAAGTATTTGCTGATCAACACGTTTTTCTCTGTGGCAACTCCAGTTTTATCCCGAGTTTTATTTCCAGTTATAAAGTAATAGGAGTCGAAAAAGAGAAATAAACAAACTCTCATCACACAGATAACTAATCTACTTTTGCATAGTCTCCCCGGACGTAAATACTGTGTACATGAATTGTCGCCATCTTCAACTGAAAAAAGGATCCACAAGGAATCTAGACAGCCTTATCATTTCTACGAAACTAAGGTGCTCAGTAGGAACTGAATGTTCGTCGCACAAATGCAAAGAGACGTTGACTTGTGAGTTGAAACTGAAAGTCACCCGAGAGAGTTAAAGCTCAACTCTGAACTGCTCTCTTATTCCCGAATGCACCTGATAAGTTCAAACGTCAGTTTCTCCGGTGACAAGAAAAGCATCACTTAGGAATTGGACTTACAAGTTAAAACCAGGCTAGTTTACATGTTCAACGTAGACATTAGGTTTGATGCAAGGTGCGGGAAATGGCGAGACCCGGCTGAATGCAGTGTGCAACAGAATCGTTGTTAAGTTTAAAAAATCGATGAAAAACCTTGTTTAAGTTGATATGCCTCCTTTTATTTTAATTCTAAACAATAATCACCTCTTCAAGAATGCAATACTAAGTTACTTCTAAAACGCTGCGCGTGCACATGTTACCGATTGCACTTGTCGCGCACGTGAACATTCTCGGGCACATGATTTTTTTTACGCTGTAGTATGGGACCAGCGAGTCAGTGATGTGTTCACACAGACCTTGGCCCACCTTCATAACAACGTTGGGTTGAACTCCCAGGGCGAGCGACCAAGAGCCACCGTACCACATTGTAGTAAAATGAAATCGTCTCAGTTCCTGTTTAAAATGGACAATTTGCAGGAAAAATCTTAACTTCATATTTTCGAGCTTTCAAAGTCGTGTTATAACATAGCGAGCGCGCTAGTCCTACCTAATTCCTATTGAGCCATCATGAACGAAATCTCTATATACGCACAGTACGGCCGTGCGTATATAACATGACGTGTGCCGTTTCAATTTCGCTGCAAAATTTCCGTTGGGTTTAGTGCAAGTTTCCCAATGTGAAGATTATTCTGAACAATCCAAACCCTACTTTGAGCCTTTGACTTTTGCCAAGCTAAGATGTTTACTTAAACTTGAGTATTTTGACTTGTTTGTCTACATTTCCTTTGAGTATTTTTGACTTTGTTTGCCTAGTACATTTTCATTATAATTAATTCGAAGAAACGAATTTTTCATTGACTATTTTAGAAACAAGGTTAAGCGTTTCCGTTCAACTGTTACTCAACTGATTGTGGCGTGTTAGGATCCTAATGACCTTTGTTTTCCTTCATCGTACATCGTGAGAACTTTGTAGTCAATCATAAACAAAACATGTTTTAACGCCCAAGTTGTTGTCGCCACGTTATAAAAGAATTGGTTCATGCTTTTAGCTGTGCATATATCGAGTTATGGATGTACTTGGGAAGTTTGGAGAGCACTCAAAAAGCTAGAGTTGCTCTCGGCTATCGCCTCAAGCAACTCTTACGCTTCTTTCGTACCCTCCAAACTTCCCGCATGCCATGATCCATAACTCGATATACGGACGCTAAGCATGAACCAATTCTTTACTGTTACGTGAAGAAATGATTCAATTTTGGCTCGCTAAAAGTTAATTTTTAACGGTGTTAAAGAACTAATTATATAAACGGAAGAGGTTACGATCGTCTTGTAAAAGGATTGGGATCGATCGAACAAGGATCGAACCAGTCCAACTTTTTTTTCTGTGCATGAAAATAAGTTAATTGGTCTAGATGTTGACACGACTGTCAATATTTTTCTTTGCTCAGAAAGCGAAGACGAGTCTGCAGACGATGGTCACGTGAGCGAAGAAGAAGTGACGCAGACCATAATAGATGAAGACGGACAGGAAAAGACTGTCACCGTTATGGTTCAAAAGCCACCCAAACCAAAGAAACGGCAGTCTGAGCTCACCGACCAAGATGGCAACGACAAGGACGGTGAAGAAAAGAAGAAACGTAAGGACAAAGACAAATCAAGACATAAAGACAAAGACAGCTCAAGAGAGAAAGACGGGAAGCATTCAAAACACGAGAAAGAGGGTGACGAGAAAGACCACAAAAAGAAGAAGAGAGACAAGGATAGAAGTGGTTCATATGGCGGTGATTCTGTGTACGGAAAGAAAGATGACAAGAAAAAGGAACGTAGAATGACAATGGATGGACTATCTGAAGCCCCAGAGTTGATCAACATTAACCGCAGGTTGGAGGCAGCGGAAACAGGGATTAAAGGTCTCAGGAATATCATTGACTCCATGGTAAATCAGGTGGACTTTGGTGATGAGGTGGGTGGAATGTTGAAGGCGCAACTTGACCAGGTTCAACAACAGCTTAATAAAGTCGAACTCGTTCCTGAAGGGGAAGCTGCAAAGAAGGAAAAGAAACGGAAAGGATCCAAGGCTAAGGGGCCCCAGGACATGCCCCAGGACATGCCCCAGGATGGAATCATCACTGAAGGATCTCAGCAAGGCCCAGGAGCTGTTGAAGGCCAGGGTCAGTCCATGAAGGTGGTCCCTGTTATCCCACCACCTGATAGGATGTCCCAGGATATGCCCAAGCTACAACCCGGTCGCCTGCCTTCAAGAAAAGACGAAAAGCGCAAGATAAGCTTGCCAATGAGAGGGGAGCGGCCTCCCAGTCAGGGAGAGAAAGCGCCGCTAAGAAAGCGCACCACAATGGAAGATCTGAAGTTACGTAAGAAGGCACGAGAAGAAGGCGTGACTATAGAGGAGATAGAGGCACGAGAAACAGCTCAGGAAAGCAAGAAAGAGAAGAAGAGTAAAGAAAAGGAGAAGGAAAAGGGAAAAGAGGACGAGAAAGAAAAGGCGGACAAGAAGAAAGGAGAGGAAAGCAGTTCTGATGAGGAATCTATTGACTCAGAGGAAGAGAGAGAGGCAATGGAAGAAATGATCATGGAGGAGATTGAGGCAGCGCTGGAGAACACCGACGATCCAGAGGCTCAAGCGTACGCTTTGCGCCTCAGTATTGAACAAATGAATAACATGAAGAGAAACTTTGCACAATCACAGGAAGAGTTTAAAAAAGAAATGGAAAAGAATACGAGAGCCATTGAGCTGATCGCTAAGGATTTGGCCGCCTTCCGCTCTGCGAGAAAAGCTCAGGTGAGCAGTTGATTGTTTGTCTTTATTTTAGAAGTGTAGTAGTGCTGTATAGTGCTGATGCCGAACATTATATGAATTCTTATTCAAAACAATCGCTCGCTGTGGTTCTGAACAGGAAAATGTTGATAAGGTACGGTAAGGTAAGATAAATTTATTTAGCTTATTAATGAGGTTACAAAATTTATTTAGCTTATTAATGAGGTTACAACAAGGAAATGAAATGAAATTTGGGTTTTGATCTAGGGTAGCTTTATCGATCGATCAAAGAATCAGTCAGCTATAAGGCAAAGTAGGTGTTGAGTGACGTATTCTGTCAGACTATCTATATATATATAGTCAACAAAGCAAACTTTACTGGTCAAAACTTCATTTTTCTAGAGTGTTCTTTCAACTAGGCCAGCAACGAATGAGGGTTCCTCCTATCTTTTCACTACAACCCCGAACGCTTCAATGTTGTAGATCACGTGCAATTATTCCTTTGCTTTCACTACAGGACGCCGAAGGTTTCAATGCGGTACATCATGTGCATAGTATGGTGCTTGAACTGCAGGCTAAACATGAAAAGCTGGTCCAGACTACCGCTGAGCTGGTGAACGAGTACAACAGGCGCGAAAAGAGCCTGGAGGAATTGTATGGTTCAATTGACAGGCTGGATCAGAACAAGGCTGATAAAAAACATGTCAGCCAAGAAATCGGTATTAAGGTAAGTCAGACGCCCCTTCCCGCCCGGAGGGTACTCCCTTACGTCGGCTATATAAGTAAGTGCGGCCCCGAAAGGTATGGTCCTTAGCCGTTTTGGTCAGAAATAAGGTATCGATTTTGGCCATTTTGGTCTAAAATAGGGTATGGTTTTTGAATTTTAGCCTTGAGTTGGGTATGGTTTTAGGAGGAGCTATCCTACCTAATAAAAGCGGCATATAAACTTTGCTTTTGACGTCGGTCTGAACTAGGGAAGTAATTACAAGGTAGGTCTGAAACATGGTATTGATTTAAGGGTCAGGTCTTAAATAGGGTATCGAAGTTTTGGTCAGGTCATAGATAAGGTAGAGAAAATTGCAAATTTTTGTCATAAATAGGGTGAGGGGTTTGGGAAGCTGACCGCACACAATTCACACCTATGGATTAGCCATTCCCATCTCAGCACTTGCTTGTTTATCAGATCCAAATTTCTAAGCCAAAGGACGGACAGCGTACGGTGCATGGTTCCAATTATCGTTACTTGTTTGATAGCCGATATCAGAGGGAAAACCAAAAGTTGCTAGTGGACGTATAATCGGTTAGCTACCAAATTACGTATTTCATTACGTGTGTTTTATTTGTCCCTTCTTACAGGCCGACAAAGGAGACCTGGAGTCTAAAGTGAGCGTGAATCAATTTGATGAGAGCTTCAACCTGTTGGACCGCGGTCTTAGTGATGCGCTGGAGAAAATGGAGAGTCAAATGAGTATTGAAGATGCATTGAAAGAAACACTGCAAGAATTACAAAGCAAGTTGCATCTCAAACTCGATAGGCAGGAGCTGGATTCTCTCCGAGATCAGCTGGAATCACGCATCAGAGAAGTGCAAGTTGTACGAGCCACTGTGAAGGAGAAACCTGATGATGGAGAGCCAGCCGGATTTAGGAGGTAAAATCGTTCAGTGTCATCGTTTATTGTCTTGTACAGATGACAGTACGACCTGTTATTATGGTAAACATTTGCAAAAGTGGAATTTTCAACTTTTCCATTTCTTAAAGGGACTTTAAGGCGTTTTTTTCCGTACAATAATTTGGTAAACAAATTTACTTGTCGCGTCCACTATGTGTTAATCCAACCAAACTGATAATGTGGTGTTGGGCTCAATCGCTGGCGTTGACGTGAAAACGCCAGCGATTGAGCGTTCTTTGTAATCTTTAAATTAATATAAATTGTTTTAACCTAATCATTTATTTTCTTCTCAGGAACAAGACGGAGAAAGTTCATTGTATATCATGTGACCGCCCGTTGGAGGTTCAACCGGGAGGAATTGGACCCAACATGCCAAAGATCCAAGGTTTGCCAGGGCAGAAGTCTTCCAAACCCTACACAACTTTTGAACTGGAACACATCCGCCAACATCAAAAGATGAACATCGCTAAGAAACCTCCCGTCATAGGGGCTGACCTTGGTTACCAGGCACAAAAGCTCAAGAATGAGGTGATGGCCATGACAGGTCTCGTGGATCTGATAGAGCTGCCTCCTTCCCAAAGGTACTGTGGAGGCTCCCACACAATCATGCATCCATTCCGCCGATCTTTCAAGACAACGGGGTCTCATTTCAACCAATATGTCGTTATACGCGAGGACAGTGACGCCTCTGTCACATTACCTCGCCGGGACTTCATAGTACCACGCGACAGCAATCTAAAACGATACATGAAACCCAAGCTACCCGCCATAGGGCAGTCCAATACTCGAGAACCTTCTCCTCCTCCAGAGTACATGGCAGAGTATAATGATCGGCCCCTCAGTGCCCCGGCCACCCCTTCAGTGGGTCAAAGGCGTAAACTCAGCTCGCCCCAGGTAATCGACGAACCATCCAATTCTCCACCTCTGAACGAGGCTGCATCGCCCGTCGAAATGGAGAGAATATCCGTTACAATACCTTCTCCAGCCGAAGAGTCATAACGTAACTATTGCATTAGGTTTAAAGAAGCTAACTTGCAAAGGTTATGCTATTGTGAAAAATGAACTTGTAGTACATCATTAGTAGATTGGTTTGTAGTTGGCTGGAAGTGTGATTGGTCTGAAATATATTACTGTGGGCGTTTTCCTACCGACGCAAATATTGCCCACTTCTCAAAACGGGGCTAAATGGTAAGGAAATTTCCTGAGATGCGAACCATTTAACCGAAAATTCCGGAAATTCTGCGGCCAAAGTAAAAAAAAAAAGTTTTCCAAAATTTCGGTATACTTTGCGTGGTTGTCTTCTTCCTTTCCGGAAACTCTAGGTGCTGTTCCATTCGCGCCACTGGAAATGTTAGGAAATTGAATCCAGAATTCTCGGTCCGACGGAATGCGCACGGAATTTTGCAGTTTACCCTCAAATTTCTTGAAACTGTCGCAATCAAGAAAGCACTGGGTTTTTAATGTAATCCGCAAAGGCGTGTGCAGTCATCACTTCTTAGGAAGTACAACTGAGAAACAAAATAAGCTGGCCAAAAGTTCCAATTGTAAATATTCAGAAATATTTAATTTTGATTCTCATCCGACTGTTTACCTTGTATTTTATAAAAATCAATGTTTAGTTCTTGTGTATTTCTTGTAAAAAAGACTGCTTCCAAGAACCAACGATAACGTGCTTTAGCGCGGTTTTGTTTTCGTTGTTAAACCCAGAGAAAAGGAAATTTTACCTCTGTTGATTGTCACATATTCATTACTGAAATTGCGTGAAAACTATCTTACATAATGTTGACTGAGAATCTGAAGAATTCTTCTCTTGTAAAGAAATGAAAGTAGACGAGCAACAAATGTTTGAACGAGGTCGGGGATTTGTGTGTTTATTTATTTATTATTTATGTTTTGTATTTTATATTTATTTATAGTATTTTGTTTTCTTGTAAAGAAATTAGTGGTATTTAATTACAAAGAGTTGGATTAAAAATAAATATTTGCCTTTCTTGAAGTCTCTAAACGCCTGGTTAATTCTTCCAACACTCCTAAATTCAGCAACAGTTGACAACACTCGAGTCAAGGAAGTCCATTAGTTCTCAGTGTCTTTGCAATAGCCTCGATGCGATGTCGATTCAGCAGAAGACACGCTGCGAACAATACTGTATAATTCAGTTCCATCCACTGAGGTGCAAGCAGGACAGGCTACAGGTGATAAGTGGATGAATCCCATTTCTACTGTCATTAAATAAGGAGTTGTTGAGTGGACCCATCTTAGTAACACAACATTGTGTTAAAAGATTAATTGACAGGTGTCACGTCAAGACGTCGTCATACCCTCACATGATATGTCTTTGGCGGGCTGCACTGTTTGGCCCTGTCCTTTCGCCTATTAGTGTGAAAAAAAAAGCACAGGAAATAAATTCTCTTCCTGTAAAAAGGTAGGCGAAGTCTGAATACGAGCCAAGTGGCCCATCAGGCCGGTGCTTATGTTCACCTATGAAGTGACTAGGAGTATTTCCAGTCCCCCCTGGATGAGACCCCCAGTTGTCGGCATCCATTTATACACCTGGGTGGAAAGAGGCACCACGTGAGAGCAGTGTCTTGTGAAAGAACACAAAACAATGTCCCCAGCCAAGCCTCTCAAACCATAGGCGAGCACACTAACCATTAGGCCATTCATACATACATTCTCTTTCTGTAGTGTAAAATAATCAATCGAGTAGGGTGAGTGTAATGGTACCCAGCCTCCAATACATCTACAAAATCTATTTCTCTGAAAGGAAACGTTTTCAGTGTTTCCATAGTTGTGAGAACACATAAAATGCATTTTTGGGAGAAAGAAATAAACAAGACAAACAATGCCATAGAAACTCAAGGCATATGCCAGTTGGGATTGTCAGAGGTGTTTGGAGTCCTCCCAAACTTTCTCATGTTTCTATAAATTAACACTTTGCGACAGTACTGTCATCTCTGTTTTATAGTTTAATATCAGTTCAAACCTAATCAATGACCACGATGTAATCTGTAAATGGAGCTATAGCAACAAAATATCTCCACTTACGGTGAAAGTTGCGTGGAACCTCCAGTGGGATTGTCAGGTTTCCTTGGTGAGCTGATATAGTACGGATGATACTGCAAACCAAAAGTATCCATGTGCTTTTTAAGTAATGCGATGAAACCAAAGGAGGAAGAAAAACAGTCAATAGACTACCCCGAGCTTGAAAGCACTTACAGGAGGTAACAGTGATTTTGGTGTCCATCTATTTAAATTAGTTAATCTAATTATTTTTTTAAGCATTCTTTTCTATTCACTTCAAATCCACTCATTTCCTATTGATTTTCCTCCTTGATACAAATAAAAATAAAAATGCTTAAAATTCAAGGTCCGGTGCTAAAATGAATGAGAAACGTATGAATGAACGCATGATTATACCAACAAAGAATTTCCTAAAGTAAATGCTTATTTTAGGCTGTAGAAGAAATGGTCTAATGCATTACCGTAAACTTCCGATAGTAACGACCATCGTGACTCTCAGAATTGGCAGCCTTTGGGGTTCATTACTTTTTTGGGGGAGTTGATACTTTCCAAAGTTTACGGTATGTTAATGTACATTTTTATTCTGTTTTTATAGTCACTGGTGGGGTGGTCTAATCCAACACTTCCTTATCCTTTACTAACAGAAAATGATCCAAAACGAAAAGACAGTCAGACCACGAAATGTTAACTTACCGAGATTCTGATCTCTCTTGAAAACCTATCCAGAATGTTTTTCATTTCAAGTTGACTTGTCTTCAGAGGGCTCAGTATTAGGTACTGCAAAATACACAAAGAATAACATTGATGGTATAATAGTTAAGTTATGTAATCCTTAATACACATTATGCACATGTAACAATATCAGTAGATGTTCATGAGAACTTGGAAGTTTCCATAAACATTGTACTTAACGTTTTCTTGAAGGGGGTAAAGGATTTATACTGGTCCATCACGACTCACTCCCCAGTATTTGATCAGGTTGCTATCCACTCCCCCCCCCCTTACCCCCCTTACCCCCCCCCCCAAATAGCCTGGGTCATGAGAAAGAAACACAAATTGCAGAAGGGAACTGTGAGAGGAACACTGAGTGTGGTAGTGATTTCCTGGATTATCATACGTTGAGAGAAGACAAAGAGACATCGAGAGAACTGTGCAGGTGTGAAATTACATGCACATGCAATGAAAGAAAATGTTCTGGCAAATTCTCGAACAACCATAATAGCATTTATATTGTCCTTCAAAACTAAAGATTGTACAGCTTGCAAATATTGGCTGCTGGTCACCTCTCAATTCATAATTCTTGCAATCAAACGAGCTTGTTCCACCATCACATTACTTTACAATGTTGTACATGGCTTACCAAAGTTCTAGTATTGATTGGCAATTTGCTTCACTTGAGTTAAAAGTTCTGCATTTTGATTTGATTGAGACTATTTGTTTGAACATTAAGAGGGAAAATAAATGCCCAGTGGTTGACTGTTTGTTTTGGCATACTGTCTATACCTGAATATGAAAATCATTGAGCTCATTTGATGTTACTGCCACCACTACTGAGGTGGTTCCTTTCCTTTAAAAGTTTTGTTCTACAGGATTATTTCTGGAGCCAATCATAATTTTCTGCTTTTTAAGTTGGTAGGAAATGGCTTACCCTCCACTGAATTCTCTCACAGCTGTGGATATCATGAACTACAGGCAGACTTAATTTGATTTTCTTCACAGTATGGAGGTCTGAAAGAAATAAACTAGGTACTGAATTTTAATTCACTACTTTTGGGAGGCAGCAAAATTTACCATTACATAATGTTGTGGGAAACCAACGAGCAAAATAATAACATTATTTGCTATATATTGCTGTCACTATATCGCGCGATCTGCCTTATTACCAATTTGTAATCAACCAATCAGATGCCTTGGCTACAGGCCCAATACCCTGCATTGCAATACATCAATACTTGCCCTTGTATGCAATTGGTCTAAACATGTCACATGACGTAGCCAAAACCTGGGGAATATCAGAAGATATCTTGCAGTTTTAAAAATGTGTGTTATAGATTCATATGACTGTTCAGTTTTGACCCAAATTGAAATTGTTAAATTGATTAGCAAAAAATCTTTTGACTAGCAATGTTTTGAATGCCTATAGAATTATTGTGATATTTAGTGGAAAAGAGGTAAGGGGAAGAACCCCAATTGGCACAAAAATATGCTTGCATATTTGTACTTAGACATTATCAGTTCCTTGAAGCTCACAATTATTTTATTTTGAGCTTTGTTTATGGAAAACTGTTAGCTTCTCGGAACAGATCATGTCTTAGGACAAAAGAATGTCTACAGAAATATTCTTGAGCCAAATGACTGGTATTGTTCATATATCAAGTCACCTACTTGATAATCATCAGATAAATACTTACTTCTGCTTTATTGTACCTTTTCATACACTTCACCAGCAAACCATAAAATTCTGGTTATAAGCCCCCCTCCTCTGAAAAAGGCCCTTCTATAAATAAGTATATACATAAAGAGGGTGTCTCAAAAACTCAAACGTAAAATTCTCAGACCTCCTGGATGTCTTGAAAACTCAGACCCAAAAAACTCAGACCTTCTGGGTATCTTACAAACTCAGACCTTAAAAATGAAACCCCTTTTTTTTTGCTTCAAACAACAACCTCCCTGCTTCCTTTCCTTAAGTGTGCCTTGAATGGGAGTGTTGTTCCAAAGAACACACAACATCTTTTTGTACTGCTGGATGACAGCCTCATCAGGTTATTTTGAAAAAGTTTTTACACCACTTATCACACCCCCCAGCCCCTATTTATAAACCCACCCAAAACCCTTATGAAGTTGTATAAGCCCAGAGCTTATAAATGGAATTTTCTGTATAAGGTTTGTAAATTTTGGTCTCTCCATGGGTATTTTGGCTCCACTGTATCTCACTAAAATACAAACCATGGCTAGACCATTGTTGCCTGATATGCAGGTGCAAACGTGCACCATAAAGCTATGATTAGGTCTAAACATGCTTGCTTAACATATTTTTTGTGTTGATAGGATAACAACATAAAGTCTGAATTACTGCATGGATTGTTTTCATCAGTTTACGTACAATTGTTATACGACTTCGTAAAATCTTCTAGCAACTCCCAGAGGCTCTGTTGAAAGAAGAAAACTACCTTAAGCACTTAGTTTCTATAGCGAGGTGCCATGGCAACTGAGGATAAGGATGAGGATAATTTTGAAAGGTCAAAACCCAAGACACATTTTCATGATTTGATGGAAACCTGATTTTGTTAACATTACAAAATATGTCCATTCAAGCCAAAAAGGGGAGTTATAATGAGCTATGTATGGACCAGGTTAAAAGGTCAAAAACTGAAAAAGTATCTGGCAGACCATTTCAAATTCTGTTGTGTTTTGGGAATGGGATTTCACAGAACCCATGACCTCTTCGATGCAGGTGCAGTGCTGTACCAACTGAGCTATCAAGCCAACTGGGAGCTGGCCTTGTTGTGAGTTTGTAATATACCTGTACATGGTGAAGAATACTTGTAAGTGGATATATGAAATATCATGTATTTGAACTGAGGAGAAAGATACGAGCCAAGACCCATGACTCATGACCTCTCTTCACTGTGTACAGGAGCAGTATGTTGCGAACATACAATGTGACCAGCACTTGCTCATTGCTCTGGAGTTTGACTTTTCCTTAGTTATTAAACCACAGACTCAAACACTGACCAAAACAAGCTCCACGTGATCAAGGCGGTCCTCATGCCACCAGCAAAGGAAATGTACCTTCCTCATATTGATCATGATCATTACTTTCAATAACATGCATTTTGTTCATTTTCAGCATATTAATGAACTACATTAACCAAGCCCATTAGTTCCCAAATGAAAAGAAAATACACCTACTTATAATGTCCTTTAACCTACTTTAAACTTTAGGGGCTTGAACATCAGGTCATCTCTCCTACTTAGTCCCAATGTCCCAAATTTTCCATTGTGGTGCACACCAAGAACCACATGCCTATGTGAACCACAGAAAAGGAACACAAAATGAGTTATTTATCATCAGATGAAAATCCTTCTAGAAATCAAACAGTTCCCCATTTTGAATAACGACACTGAATAAAACAACCGCTGTACACAAAAATCGTAGACTCAAATGAAGTCAAATATTCTGTGGACAACTCAGTCTTGCTCCCATGTGATTCAGTAGCTCAGTCTTTCTCGAACAGACAAAATGATCTTCAGGATATTACTCATGATTTGTTTTGTTTGTTTTGTGCCGAAAATTATGGCACAGAAGCAGCTAGTCTTCTGTTTTTTTCCTGAGTGTATCAAAATGAAATATGGGAATGAGGATAAAGCTATGGGACAGCAAGAAATTCCAATGACTACGCTACAAAAGTTCAGAGTGGAGTGGAAGCAGTAGTATTCTTGGCTGGCCTGGACTATAATTATGTGGAAATTTTTGTGCTTTTGCAAGACTCAGTATATGGTAGTCCATCGAAGCTTCCTCCTCCTTTGTCACTGGAGTATGGACCAATTTTGAAACAGTACACTTGGACAAATCATCAATTAAGTCGCTATTAAGCCCACTTTATGCCACAACATCCCGGAGACTGTCCCTTTAGCAACAGCAACAACAGCAATAACAACAACAACAACTTTATTTTCTAAATAAACGTTTTCGGAAAAGAGTTGTCTGGATTGGATCAATTTTATTCACTATAGTTATTCAAAATGGCGGCTGAAGGCAATGCAGAGTGAAAAGAAAAGCACCCTCCGTGCAGTGTAAGTATATAATCGCAGCTTCTTAACATACCACTCATCTGAAATAGCATTTTTTAGGGGTAGTCCATTTCAGGGTAGTCCATTTGGGTAGTCCATTTGGGTAGTCCATTAGGGTAGTCCATGGACTAGGGGTCAGTGTTTTGTCAATCACCATTTGCTCTAAACTTAACATACAGAGTAGTGGTTTCCTTAATGTTGGTTTTGAAACGTGATGTTAATTCGTTTTTTGGTCGCAGGAACTTACTTTACCGTAGATGTTATCAAGTAATTGTCACTTTCAAACAAGGCCTTACTTACTTACTTAATCTACTGTGGTTGACCAGCCTTCAGCTGCTATGTCCGTTAGGGAAATAGTCATAACCGTTAGGTTTTGCATACGTGTTCTCCGGTTAGATATATCCACGAGGTTTTCCTCAGTTAGGTCAGTTCAAGTGCAGATTTCACTGCGTCAACTTCTACTCGGCATTGGGCCATAGTTTCTCTATACACTGTTACTCGTCTATTCTATCAAGTCAAGTTCAGTGCGTGTGCAAACCAAAGTGAGTAATCTATTCCTTGTTCTTTAGGGTTAGTTCTTAGGTTTTCTATTGTTATTTGTTTCGGTTGAGTTTCCTTTTATCGTTACTAAATTGGTTAGTTAGTTCTGTATGCTCAGAATCGTGCTTGATCAGGTCCATATCTCCAATATAGGGTTATTTTGCCATGAAAGTACCGTCCAAGTTACGCACCGTGTAGCCTATTAATCATTTTCCAGCCTTCCGTACGATCAGTATAAGTGCCGATTATGTTACACTTCCATGTTATGGACATTATTGAGAATGCTAGCAATAGTTTCTTCATTTGTGTTATTTTATCTTTATACTTCGGTATGTTAGTTACGTTAGCTTCTATTTTCGTTATTGTATTTCAGTTCGAACCGGCATACAGTTTACATCATACGACTTACGGCTTAGCTTACAGCACGTGGTTTAATTCTACCTTCGTCTTGGCATGTGATTCGTTTCATTTGAGTTTGTATGGAACATTGATCTCTGTCAATTAAACTTTGTTTACATCGTAGTCAGAAGTTCTTGTTGAGTTCGTTTTAACACTACGCACTGCTCTACGCATGTGATTACTTGGATTTTTGGCCTGCTATATTCTGTCCTTGTAACTCACATTTAGTTCGAATTTGCTGCACCGCGAAGGAATTCGAAGAATTCGCTGACTAATTCGCACGTCAATCACTCCAACGCACTTCAACCCTGTGTTATCTGCAATTTGTCACTCAGTGTAACACACGATTGTCGTTTTCTTATCTACCACAATTAATCGGATTTATCAAGGATTAACGTTCCACAATGGCTTCCGCAAAACCGCAATCACCGGATGATCTAAAGGCTGCCCGCAGTTTTGCGAAGACAAACGTGACAAGAAAGGTCAATAGACTTAATGAGTTATTGTCCGCACGCGAATCCGCCGACGCCATTCAAAGAGTCCAGATTGAGCTAAACGAAGTTCTAGAGGAATTCAAAATCGCTCATGAAGCTTATCATAGCCAAATTAAGACCGAAAGAGAACGTCAAGATTTGGAAAAATATTACGACTCGCTCGTAGAACTAGCGTCGGAACTAGAGAGAGAAATCTCTTCATGGATCATGCAACCAGACGCTCAAAGGTTGTTGACAGCTCAAAGTGCTTTCGTCGGCCCCAAGGATTCTGTAAGTAACGCCGGATCGCGTGATTCGTTCCACACGCGATCTGTTATTGGTTCTCGCACAAGCAGTACCCCTAGTGCAAAGGCAAGGTCCGCTGCAAAAAAGGCAGCGTTAGAGGCCAAGGCAGCTACCCTTCAAAAACTGCACGACCTCGAAATCGAAGAATTGAGAATCAAGCAAAGAAAAGTGAAATCCAACTGCAAGCCGACATCGCAGAGGCTGAGGCCGAGAGACAAGTGTTCGAGGAGGCAGAAGCCGAGGAAAACCGCGAGCGTGAGCTGTTTCATCGGGATGAAGTCACGCCGGTCAGAGCAGCACTCAAACCCGTAAAGTCTGCGTCTACGCCCATGGAGGGAGGCCCCCCAGGCAATATCATTGACGAGACAGTAGTCGGTTCTCAAGGCAAGCAACCCTATGAACCAAACGAAACTCGACAGCCATCTAAGTATCCTCTGAACCCCGAAGCACCTGAATATCGCCATAGGATGACACCAAACCAAGAAAGTTTGCCATATGACATCAAACCCAGTAGCCATCACAATGCATCATTCGTTCGTCTAATGGAGACGCAAGATCGACATAACCAAGCCCTTATGCAGCTTGTACATCATCAGCAGCAAAGTACAGTAGCACTGACTCTTTCGCAACCGAGTATGCAAGTTTTCAGCGGTGATCCCATCGATTATTGCGACTTCATACACGCGTTTGAACACCTCGTGGAACAGAAGACCACAAGTTCAAGCTCTCACCTGTACTACCTAGTGCAGTATACTTCTGGTCCTGCCCAGGAACTAATGAGGAGTTTTCTTTCCATGCAAGAAGAAGAAGGCTACGTGGAAGTGAGAAGGCTGCTGAAGGAAAGATACGGTCGGAGCTACAAGATCGCTGCCGCGCATGTTAAACGACTAATTGAGGGGCCATTGATTAAACCTGAGGACGGATCAGCGCTTGAGCAGTTTTCCATCCAGCTTTCAAGCTGCGTCAATACTTTGAAGGAAATTGGTTACGTCAATAAGCTGGACAATCCCGACAACCTCAAGAAGATAATCGACCGGCTTCCGTTTGGAATTAGATTGAAGTGGCGCGATACTGTTGACCGTATCATAGAAAAGGAAAACCGAGACGTCATGGTCAAAGATATCATGGACTTTGTGGCAGCTAAGGCAAGAGCTGCAACCCATCCCATTTTTGGCAAGGTGGTAAATGAAAACAGGGGAAAGCAAGTTAACGGCAAATCGTCGAGAAAACCGCCAAGAGGAGGGGGCTTCTCAACTCAAGGCAAACCTCCACCCGATAAAACTTCAAAGGAAAAACCCAAGTGTCCATCATGTTCTTCTAGCCACTGGCTATCACGCTGCGACAAGTTTTGCAAACAGTCTCTCCAGGAAAGGCAAAGGTTCGTAGACGACCATAAACTCTGCAGTAACTGCCTGACAGCCGGTCACTTCGTGCGCGACTGCCCAAAGGAAAGCTTCTGCAGGGTAGAAGGGTGTGTCGGTAAACATTCTACCTTCCTACATCCAAGAAGCAATACAAACGCGTCAACCGCTTCAACCATAACCGAAAGCCCAACTGGGGGCCAAGGCAAAGGCGTGGAGCCACCGCCCGTTAATTCTAACTCTGCCAACCATGGTTACATCAAGTCCAGTTACTCCACATCAAGTAATTCAGTAACCGGGCTCGCGATTCTTCCAGTCCGGGTCAAGGCAAAGGGTCATGGTAAACTAGTGGAAACGTACGCATTCCTGGACTCCGGTTCAAACACGTCGTTTTGCACCGAAAGCCTTTTGGAAAAGCTGAACTTCAAGCGAACTAAAACGAAGCTGTCACTAACAACAATGCAAGGTGAAAGCGAGCCTATTGAATGCTCCCTAGTCAGTTTGGAAGCTTTCGATCTAAGCGAGAACAAGACAGTACAGCTGCCAAAGGCCTACTCTAGGCCAAGCTTGCCTATTCCCCCTGAAGCTATCGCCCGGCAAGAGGATGTCAACCGCTGGCCATATTTGAAAGGCATCAACATATCTCACATAGACGCTGAGATTGGCCTTCTAATCAGCAGCGACGTACCGGAGGCTCTACAACCCAAAGAAATGAGACCAAGTGAGGATGGCGGTCCCTTTGCAACTCAAACAGTGTTAGGTTGGGTGCTTAACAGCCCGTTGGGCAGAGCAGCCACGACTGAAGTGTCCACTGCGAACTTTGTGCAAGGAAACAAGACCCTTGATGAACAATTTCATGAGTTTTGCAACCTAGAATTTAGCGACACCTTCTATGAATCAAAAACGTCTATGTCACTCAACGAACATTATGGAAGAAACAGTTAAACTAGAAAACGGTCATTACGAAATGGCTTTACCCTGGAAGTCCTACCCGCCATGCCTACAGAACAACAGAACTCTAGCAGAGTGCTGACTCCTCCAGCTGAAAAGGCGACTGCTGAGAGAACCACTTGTCCATCAGAAATACAAAGGGTTTATGGACGATCTGCTATCTAAGGATTACGCCAGGAAAGTGAACAGTCAAGACCCTGGCCCTCTAGGAACCCGCCAGTATCTTCCCCATCATCCCGTATTCAACCCACAGAAACCTGGTAAAGTGAGAGTAGTCTTCGATTGTTCAGCCAAGCATTACGGAACCTCACTGAACAACCAGCTCTTACAGGGGCCGGACCTGACTAACTCTCGTGTTGGTGTACTCTCCAGATTCAGAGAGGATCAAATAGCCCTAATGTCTGATGTGGAAGCAATGTTCCACCAGGTACGCGTCCGGCCAAGTGACTGCGAGGCTCTGAGTTTCCTGTGGTGGCCAGACGGAAATCTCGACAATCAGCCAGAAGAGTACCAGATGAGAGTCCATCTGTTTGGAGGCGCGTCTTCCCCAAGCTGCGCAAACTTCGCACTGAAGAAAATAGCGGAAGACAACAAAGCAGATTTTGACCCCCAAACCATTTCAACCGTGAAACGCAATTTCTACGTCGATGACTGCCTCAAGTCAGTTGGATCAGACGATGACGCCATTCGACTCGCAAGACAACTGCACGAGCTCCTAGCACGAGGCGGATTCAAGCTCACGAAATGGTTGTCTAATTCAAGAAAGGTCATCGAGTCCTTGCCAAGAGTCAGAACGAGCAGCTCAAGTCAAAAACCTCGACTTCAACAAGTTACCAGTGGAGCGAGCTCTTGGTGTACAATGGAACGTAGCCTCCGATCAGTTTGGTTTTAGTATTGTCATTAAGGACAGGCCTGCTACAAGAAGAGGTATACTATCCATAATCAGCTCAGTGTACGACCCCCTGGGGTTCGCCGCTCCATTTATTCTCAATGCGAAACTGATCCTGCAAGACCTTTGTCGTAACAAGTATGGCTGGGATGACAAGATTCCAGATGAGTTCCTGCACCGCTGGCAAGTATGGCTGCAAGAGCTACCCAAACTAGAGCAACTAACAATCGACCATTGCTTCAAGTCACCAGACCTCGGCGAGATCACGTTGTGCCAGCTTCACCACTTCTCCGATGCGTCACAACAGGGTTATGGAGCCGTCACATACCTCAGAATCACAGGTCATGATGGAAACGTGAAATGTTCATTTGTCATGGGAAATCCAGACTTGCACCAATCAAACCAGTTACCATTCCCCGACTGGAGTTATCAGCAGCCGTTGTAGCAACAAGACTAGAGAAAATATCTCGAGGGGAGTTGAGTCTACCGATCAGTCATTCTTCTGGACAGACAGCACCTGTGTCCTGCGTTACCTAGAAAACCAAGACAGGCGCTTTCAGACTTTCGTTGCCAATCGGGTCGCAACGATACACGACGCATCTTCTCCCTCTCAGTGGCGATATGTAAACACACAATTCAATCCAGTGGACGACGCATCAAGAGGTGCGTCAGCAGACTCTCTCCAACGCTGGATACATGGCCCAGAATTCCTAACTCAGTCAACTGAGACATGGCCACAACAACCTGTTGACATGAACGTTACCATTCCTGATGATGACCCAGAAGTCAAGAAAGACGCGGTGGTACATATGAGCGAAGCTTCTACTCGAGATCCTGTTTTAGAAATCATTGAACGGTTTTCATCCTGGACCTATCTCAAGAAGATAGTAGCGTGGATACTCTGTTACAAGTGAAACCTCACCCGTCTTAGCAAGGAACGAAGGAGAGGAGTGACGAGTCCAATTCAGTCAACCGACACAACCACGCCCATCGCCATAGCGGAACTGAACAACGCTGAATTCGAAATCCTCAAGCACGTCCAGAGCAAATGCTTCAAGGAGGAACTCGGTTGTCTTAAGGAAGTGGACCAACAGACAACTTCTAGCAGACAGAACGTGTTGAAGAAATCTAGCAACATTTTCAAGCTTGACCCAATCCTAACTCATGGTCTCATACGAGTTGGTGGTCGTTTACAACGAGCGCCAATCAGTACCGATGAAAGGCATCCAGTCTTATCCAGTATTACCACCACGTTGCTGGTCATTCGGGCCTAGAGTACACTTTGTCGCTCACTAGGCAGAGATACTGGATAATAAATGGAAGATCTGCCGTGAGAAACATTCTCAACGAGTGCTTCAGCTGCCGTAAATGCCAGACGCCAACAGCTCAACAAAAGATGATGAGTCTTCCCGAAGACCGAATAACGCCTTCGAAACCGCCGTTCACCTACACAGGTGTAGACTGCTTCGGGTCATTCGAAGTGGGACGCGGAAGGACAAGGGTCAAGCGGTATGGCGTGATATTTACATGTCTCACCCTACGTGCAGTCCACATAGAGGCGGCTTCCTCATTGGACACAGAGTCCTTTATCAGTGCGTTGCGCAGATTCATCGCAAGGAGAGGTCAGCCTGAGGAGATGCGATCCGACAACGGCGGGAACTTTGCGAGGGGAGAGCGCGAGCTACGGGAAGCAATCAACGAATGGAATCAATCGCAGATTCATGACTTTCTCCTCCAACGGAATATCAAGTGGACCTTCAACCCACCTGCCGGCTCTCACCATGGCGGAGTATGGGAGAGGTGTATACGGATGGTGTGCAAGGTCATGAAGGCACTGATGAAGGAGCAAGTGCTAGACGATGAGGGTCTCAACACCCTGTTGTGTGAAGTGGAGGCAATAATCAACGGACGACCTATCACAAAGCTGTCAGGCGATCTACGTGACCTAGAACCTGACACCCAACCACCTGCTGCTGCTGCGCTCAGGACCTACTGTTCCACCCGGAAACTTTACCAGCCATGACAACTACTACAATCGGAGATGGCGTCAAGTGCAGTATCTAGCAGACATATTTTGGTGGCGATGGGTCAGAGAATACCTCCTGTCACTGCAGCAACGGCAGAAATGGCACAAGCAGCGGAGGAATTTTGCAGTAGGCGACATCGTCCTGGTCTTTGATGACAACAAGCCCCGTAACTCCTGGCCACTCAAGTAATTGTCACTTTCAAACAAGGCCTTACTTACTTACTTAATCTACTGTGGTTGACCAGCCTTCAGCTGCTATGTCCGTTAGGGAAATAGTCATAACCGTTAGGTTTTGCGTACGTGTTCTCCGGTTAGATATATCCACGAGGTTTTCCTCAGTTAGGTCAGTTCAAGTGCAGATTTCACTGCGTCAACTTCTACTCGGCATTGGGCCATAGTTTCTCTATACACTGTTACTCGTCTATTCTATCAAGTCAAGTTCAGTGCGTGTGCAAACCAAAGTGAGTAATCTATTCCTTGTTCTTTAGGGTTAGTTCTTAGGTTTTCTATTGTTATTTGTTTCGGCTGAGTTTCCTTTTATCGTTACTAAATTGGTTAGTTAGTTCTGTATGCTCGGAATCGCGCTTGATTAGGTTCATATCTCCAATATAGGGTTATTTTGCCATAAAAGTACCGTCCAAGTTACACAACGTGTAGCCTATTAATTGTTTTCCAGCCTTCCGTACGATCAGTATAAGTGCCGATTATGTTACACTTCCATGTTACGGACATTATTGAGAATGCTAGCAATAGTTTCTTCATTTGTGTTATTTTATCTTTATACTTCAGTATGTTAGTTACGTTAGCTTCTATTTTCGTTATTGTATTTCAGTTCGAACCGGCATACGGTTTACATCATACGACTTACGGCTTAGCTTACAGCACGTGGTTTAATTCTACCTTCGTCTTGGCACGTGATTCGTTTCATTTGAGTTTATGGAACATTGATCTCTGTCAATTAAACTCTGTTTACATCGTAGTCAGAAGTTCTTGTCGAGTTCGTTTTAACACTACGCACTGCTCTACGCATGTGATTACTTGGATTTTTGGCCTGCTATATTCTGTCCTTGTAACTCACACTTATGACATTGAGTTTCAACTTGGTAATGAAGTGTTGCAGTAATTTTTGGCGATTTTCTTTTTGCGGCCTTGTAAGGGAATGCTTGCAGTTCAGAAGCTATGTTGTTCCCTGGAGGGGATACTGAGCCATTTACGGAAACCAAATCTATGTCAGTCTGCCCCATAAATTTACCTGAACTCTGGTCTGAGAGTGACACTGAGAGTTAAGTGTCTTGTCCAAGAACACAAGCCTGTTTCTACAGCAAAACCTCAAACCCAACCCTTTGAACTATACACTATTACCTCACCATCCCTCTCATATTAATTAAAAGTACAGACACAGTTTTCTGGAAGAGTTATCCAGGGAATTTCTTTCCACTATTAACCAAATCTGCATGGTCAGATAATAATATTGTTCTAATAGATATATCAAAATTTAATTAAATAGAAAGGTAGGTACAAAAGTTGGACCGGATCAACACGGAATGCCATATTCCAGGTCGGATCAACTCGCATCATAGAAATAAAAAATAAAATTAGAGGAAATTGAAACTTTTACACATTTCAGGGTTAAATTCCTCTCAAAAACAGGCCAAATCAAGAAAGACTAAATAAATACTACAGTTCTCTCTATTGTCAAGCTGCCGTAAGTTTTCAAGATTAGTGCCAGTTCCTATTGGATCAAGTTGTGAACTTGTGACCTGTGCATCCAGTGCTGGGTTGCATGGGACAACCATTTGACTTTTGAGGGGTGGGGAGGGAGTGTGATTTTGAAAAAAAAGTTTCTCCAAGCACATGGCACATTCACACACATTCAGTGAGCCGTAAAAAGCATGTTGCACAGAAAAAATACCATGAATACACAGAATAACATTAGATATATATCCAACTATCTAACATCCAATAGAATATCTATCTTACATAGAAGAAAATTCCTTGTGTGTGAGAGGGTTAAAAAAATTCCTGCCTATACCAGATCAAAACTCAAATGGTTGTCTCATGCAACCAAGTGCTGGACAGGGGTTCACAACTTGATCCAAGAGGAACTGGCATTAAAAATACAAAATGGCAGCTTGACACGAGTCTTTCTTGATTTGCCCTATTTTTGAGAGGAATTTTAACCTTCAAAGTTTCAATATCCTACAAAAACCTTCAAAGTTTCAATATCCTACCTACAAAGTTTCAATATCCTCTAATTTATTATTTTTAATGATCTGCTGTAATAATATAAAAAGAGTTAATCTTGTCTAAATAATATTATATACAAAAAGGGGAGGAAGGAGGCGGAGGGCAACAGAAGGACCATAATGCAGTTGGTGTAAGTATAACCAAGTAAGTAGTAATAAATGTTGTATTGTAACTGTAGTGTAAGTATTTTAAAGTAAGGAATGTAACATAATATAAGTGGAACTGAGGAGAAGGAACGCGCTGAGCTGGGACTTACATCGTGGGCCGCAGCAGCAGCTGTGGCCAAGAATAGGGACAGATGGCGAGCATTGATCTCTGGCCCTTAATCCCCCACTCGGGGGCAAGGAACTAAGCAAGCATTTCGTGTAACTATCTTAATGTAGGTAATGTAAGTATTGCATGGTAAGAAGTAGTGTTTGCAAGTAATCTGCAATGTGAGTAGTTTTGTCTGTGAGTCTAGAAATAAATTAAAAAAAAAAAAAAAACGATCTGAATTGATCCAAGTTCATCTGACCTGGACTGGCAGTCCAAGTTCAATGGTGCTTTACAATGTTTATGATTAACATTAAAAGTACTTCACCTACTTAAAATTACAATATCATTATAGGAATAAAAAGAATAACTCCATATAAAACAAAAAAATGTGTAACTTAATTGAAAGTCTAATGCAGTCCGACTTTTCTGTACCTGCCTTAATCTATCAAACAGAAGAATCAAGGTTTGTACAATACTGCATTATTTTTTTTTTAATCACCTGAAATCATCAACACTTTTCTCAAGCCCTTTACCACTTGTGTATTATGTCTTATAATGTATTACCTGTAGCAGTGTCCATTAAACTGTGTTTTAAAACTTATTGTAAACCGTTGTAGCTCAGTCATACCACATGTGAGATACCTTTTCTTAAGTTAAGTGCAAAACAGTGACTTCAATTGATTTAAACTTACATTGATCATTGCGCAATACAAATTGACACTTTAAAAGATAATAATATTACTAAAAATAATATTGTTAATACTGTAATATTATTAACATATAGATTTAGCCAAGCCTAAAAGTGGAGTTCCTGGGCCAGGTTGTTCAAAGTCCGATTAAGCTAACCCAGAATTAGGCAAGAATTTTGATTTGAGATTTGTAACTTTGCGGTGAGATTTTCTGTTTATATTGTTTGGCCTTTTGTTTTGAGTTTGAATAATCTCAAAATACACAAAACATAAGCATTAAAAAACATTTGTACACAAGAAAAATTTATACTTCAGTTAACTTTTAATCCTGGGTTAGCTTTGACAGGCTTCTGAACAACCCAGGCCTGATTACAGCAAGTTTAGGCCTGACATGAGCCTGCCATCCAATCAAAAACCAGTGCTTGGTCAGCAGTCAGCTTAAAAAAAACGTGACCTCAATGAGCTCTAGACTTGAGCCCGCGATATGGTCACGTGATACTGGTCAGTGATACAGTGTTTTGACAGGTTTAATATCAAAGAGGGATGCTATAAACCAAGGCTGCATGTCTCTGTCAACCCATTAGCTAAAGTATAGCTGCCATAATGCACGACTCCGTCGCCACTCTTCTGCCATTGTGCATATGCACCCATGAGCAATACCGCTAGCTATGATAACCATGAGAAAATTCATTCATGGGTTTCCTTTTCTTTCCTATATGAGTTAATGGGGCTCCACTTGGCAGTCTTTCGGGCTGCCAGAGTTCCACTGTTAAGAACCAGTTAGGAACATGTTAAAAGGATACAGTCCAACAATAACAGCTTCAAGACATTTAATAGGTAAGGATTCCTTTATCATTTCTCTTGCTGTATCCATAAGTCTAATGGAGAGATATTTAGAAACAAAATTTCAGCTCTTGATAGATTGACTCAACAAGATTTCATGATTTGATGGAATGATATTTGGCAGATTTTATCTAGTAGTTTGATTCATAGTCTGTTGAGAGCCCTTCCATTTCCTGTTAAGATTTTTGAGAGCACATTCAAGTAAATTGAAATTTGCAAGGGATTAAATGAGTGGGTGGGGGTACATGAACATTATTTGCAATTCATGTGATTTAATAAGTAGTAAGAATTATGAAAATGCCCCATTCATATGGCTGAGCCAGCACACTTTAGCAGCCATTGGTGGGCAGCAGCTTGATGTGCACTTTGTGCAGGGTTTTCAAGATGTTTTGAAGTAGATGTCTGCAGCTGGAAAAGTAGGCAGCTGTGACAAGTTGGGGACTGCACGGCCTCTCAGTCTGGGTTCATGTCTCCCTCTCCCAGAAAATTTTTAAATCTACAAGTTAGAAACTAGGAAATGCCATTAACTGCCAGCTTAGGATTGTCATCTTTAAAGGAGTGCGAATCAAGTGATAAAATCATCACATTGGTAAAGGTTTCAAATTTCACATTGCATGTTGTTTTGTCGGTATGTAACCGTTCTATCTTTTTTTTTTTTAAACGCAAAATTATTTCCAAATGAACAGTCGTTCTTGCCATTTTACTCTTACTTTTTATTTATTATTATCAATTTCAAAAAGGCCAGCTGAGATAGTTTCATTCAAAAATCCCTGTTTTCAAGGTAGAAATTCCTGATACAACACAGTCATGTTTTAACGGTAGGTTTAGATTTCACTTCACTTCCACATGTGCAGATCAACTCCCCAGAATTTGACAGCTGAAGGAGAAATAAATTGTCAGTTATTTTACTTTTATGTCTAATGTGTAAATAGTGTCCCCAATTAGTTTTTTAAAGCTAATTATCCTTTGACATTTAAATAACATCTTTCATTTATTCATTCATTCTAAGACTTTCACTCAATATAATAATACAAACTTAAAACCTATTAATAACAATGTAATCATTGGAACTATTACCCTGCCAATGGCCTCCACTTCTTAATTTCAAAAAACTGAGTTCCTGTATGATTGTATCTATTGGTGTTAAGGAACATAAAGTAATTTACACAAGTAAGAAAGTACTTTGAAATACAAGTATACAAGAACAAGTTTCAGCCTATTTTATTCCTGACAAACATATCATTCAATTCAGGGCAGGAAATAAAAATTGAAATTCAGTTGCCCAGTGAATGGGCCAGTACTTTTCAGTTTTCAGCTGACCCTACTAAAATAATACTTGCCCAATAGGTGTGCAGTGTTCATGCCTTATCTACTACACCTACAGACTAGGTTCTGTATATGATCGGTGATAGACAATAATAGAGAATGAACATGAGCAAAGTATGCTTGGATTTTAAATTGATCCATGCTTTCAACTCATTGTTTTGTTCATCTTGCAGTCTTAAGTTTTGAAACAGTTTTTGATTGGAAATTATCACTAACAAGACTATTGAGGCTAATTTCACTTGCCCGTTGGACCACCAAACTTCCATTTTCACTTGTCCAAAGGGAAAATTTACTTGCCCAAGGCAGTTGGGGCTGGGTTTTTCTGCACTGTTCATTCATTGTGAGGATACTGTAGTTGTTGCAAATAGTCGTGAATCATTCCCAGCTTCTCCTCCACTGACATGACGGGTGTAAACACAGGAGCTGTTGCATATGGCACCTAGGAGTCAATATAACCATACACTATTCAGTTATGAAAACAAATATTCCCTTAGAACTGCCTAATGGCTTTGATAATGGTTTTGAAAACCTAGTAAATGGCGCCATCTAAACACTACGGAGAAGGATTTTATCACCTTTCTTTTTGGGGCAGAGGGAAAAAGTTTATTTAAGAATCTGCACAGGTGGCAAAGGATTTCAGTGCAAAGCATAAGAAGTACCCGTATGCACGTACTTCTCCTCAGTATGGGCCACACAAGTTATTATTGTAACAGGAATGCAGATATCCAGCTGGAACATTTACTCATATGGATAGAGACATGTGAATATGTAGCTGCCATGCAATGATTTGGACAGCTGAACACTCAAGATTTTAGAGGCATCAGTAAAATGATGGTGATGATTCTCCTTTTTTCATTTTTGTTTAAGTGAAATGAATTCACAGTTGGCTCTAACCGCGCCAAGTGATATTATTGTAAGAGCTACTTCAGCTACTGCTGACCCTATGCGTGAGTTAAGGAGTTTCTAATGTTAGACAACAATTACCACAGGTTGCCCTTTTTAAGTTCTTAAGGTGTCTGTGAAGTAAAAAACAATTGCTGCTTATTTGAAAGGCTTTTCAAAGTAAAGAAGAATAGCATTTTCCTTTTTTGGAATATCTTTTTTCATTTTAGAGATATTTACGTTTTTGTATTTGTATTTTGTGTTATGTTACTTTGTTTAAGAAAACATGTGCTGTGTTTCTATAGAGTTACAGAAACATGAGTGAAAATTTGGGAGAGCGAAAAATGCTGTGGGAACATGAGCCATTAGGAGAGTGTTTCCACAGCTTTTTCGAGTTCTACCAAACTTGCATGAAAGTTTCTATTTAACAATTAGATTATGAACTCAAGATCTCTATCATGTATAGAAATCGAGAGCGAATAATCTAGTTGTTTTAGTATAAATCTACTAGTAGTTCAAAACTTAATCTAAATCCTCTTCATTTTGTTAACAAGAGCACATTGCTATGCTACTCACTATCTATCACAGAATAGAGAACGGCATTAGTGAAAGAACGCTAGTAGGTTAAACTAATTCAAAAGTATTACAGATGAAAATAGGCTTACAGATTGAAGCTCATTGCCATAGAGATTACCTTTGCTAGCTGCTGACTGTTCCGTACACTATGCACCATTTGAGCTCCTTTGGGATGTATTTTCTCCACATGGCGCCACATTCTTTCCCATGTTTTTTTACCTATTGGAAAACCATCCTTATTGACATAAAACAACACTCCACTTTCGTCTTCACTGGGCACATCCTTATTTTCCCCGTCTTCACAGAAACGAGCTTCATCAGCCATGGTGCTGATATCAGCTTATTTGTCTGCATATCATCGTTCTTTACCACTCCACTCGTTATCCAAATCGTTATCCAAAACAGAAAGGAAAGAAAACTTTGTAAAACCCAGAATCACAACATAATTTTAATTTTCATAACGCAGCTAGCAGAATTGGGGTTGCTATGCAACCAAGCCATCTACCTATATCCTAATGGGAATGAACACTGTTCTATCGCGGACTCATAGGATACAACATGGCGTCTCTGTGCAGCCAATCAGAGAAGTTGTAACATTTTGGTTCGAGTGCCACATCACCCAAATATCTTATCGGAAATTTCACTATATATTTACTCGTTTTTATTTCACCTTCAAAATGTCTTCCTGGTTAAGCAATAATTTAACAGGCGGTCTATCCAGTATATCTAATTTTACAGGGCAAATTTCTTCCTTTACTCGCGAAATGTTGACAGAGGGAACAGAGGAAGTTTCTGGTAAGATTTGTGTGTTCTGATTCAGTTGGTAATTTCGTGTTTAAGCTTATATTTTAAGTGCTTTCAGTTGTATCCTGTGAACGTGTTCTTTTCAAATGAAAGTAAACTGCCATACAATTTTTGATATGGTCGCTGGAATCACAAGGGAAGTGTACATGGTGCTTGAAATGTTACATGGACATTTGCATCTAAGTGTTATGTGGATGTACCTCTGTCCCTGAACTTTGAGGAGTGGGGAAGGTGTTTAATTTGTATTCATAAGCTTCACTTAAATTTCATAAACAGACCCTTCAGCAGAGCTTCAAGTTGCACAAGCTCGCATTAATGACTTTGAGGCACAGATTTTAAATCAAAAAGCTGAGGTGAGTTTTTTAATATGCAAAATGTTTGTAAACCAGGAAGGTTAGCCCCTTATCTTGTTAACTGCCAATATTTTTAAAGTCAAAGGCGTGATGTGTTTGTCCTGGAAGTGCCAGGAAGTGCCAGGATTTTCAAAAAGGATGCTAGTTCTGTCCAGAGAGATCTGGAGATGTCCCCCAGGTCTCAAAGTTTTTGAAGTTCTAGATACTGAAGCAGAAACAGCTTGTCAGGCTCAGTCCCAGGATCTCTTATTCGGGGAGGGGGGTGGGGAAAGAGGGGGGAAGACACAATAAACATCAGAAATAAAGAAGTTTCAAATGCTACAAGGAAAATACCTGACAAGAAACCATTCAGACCCATGACCTCTTTACTTACTGTATTTAAATATTTCCTCTCAAAGTATATATGACAGTTACTTGTAAAGTTGCTTGATGGGATATGTGATATGGAAATCAAAAAGATAAATTTGGATAGCATTGTTTTTCAGGCACATAGCCAGTGTGAGGCAAACCAATGCAAATTTCCCAGTCATTTTTTCATTTTTTTTTTCATTTTTGTTGTATTTGTTTGGAGGGGGAAAGTGAAACACTGCTAAATCATTACCTAGCAAGACATTGCTTCATCCTTGGCTATGTGGCTAGGCAGGTCACGATGTTAAAATGAGAATCTTGGTTGACATATTTTTCAAACTGAACGGATAGAAATTAAAAAAAGTAAGATAAATATATCACAAATGAGACACTTGCTCAGTGCCAATTTTGGTTTAAAATTGTAAGTAAAAGGTAAGTTAAGTCTGCATACGAGCCAAGTGGCCCATCAGGCTGGAGCTTATCCTGGTTTCTGTAGCATGAAGCAACTAGGAGTATTTCTACTCCCCCCTGGATGGGATGCTAGTCCATCGCAGGGTTACCCCCAGCATTAAGTTCGCCGGTACCCATTTATACACCTAGGTGGAGAGAGGCACTGCGAGAGTAAAGTGTATTAAAAGTATAATTTTAGATTTACATGGTGTAATTGCTGATTGAGGCAAGGTAGTTCTTTTTGAATATGCATAGCCTCCTTTATCTTGAGTTGAAAGCTGGTAGGGGCGTGATCTAAAATATGAAAGCAGTCTATTGAACACAATGAGCGACAACGTTTTCACGTTCTGTTGTTAACATTTGTCTTAATTAGCATTTTTGCCTACTTATTATTCAACTTGCTTTGTAATCATTCATTCAACTGAAGATGACAGAAGTTCTGTCGAAACATGTCTTTTAAACTTAAAAAATTGGTCGTTTTCCTTAAAATCTTTACCTACATTATTGCTTTGATTTCATAACCTGATTAGTCCCAGGTCTTAACCCCCCATGGTTTCTGACCTGGCCAGAAATGAAATTCCAGTTTTTCAGTTGGCTAAAACGTTCTAGAGAAAAAATGCGATATTTATTCAAATGCTTCTTAATCTCTTGCTGCTTGAACTATTAGGTCTGCAGTAGACTGCAGTAACTTTTCATGTTTATTTAGCATCAGATCTTTCTTTCTTACTACCTTAAATTTGTTTTTTCTTGTTAGTATGAGAGACTGAAACAAAACAACGATGAACTTCATGTGAGACTTGAGGCCTCAGAACTTCAGATCAGCAATATATCTAAGGAATACCGGGCAAAGTTACACAACAAGGAGGTAAAAGTTACTTAACAAGATCAAAGCTGACTGAACTGTTATGATTTTCTTCATTCAGTAGTAAGCTTGAAGAAATCTATGAGATTTAGAAATTAATAATGTTTAGGGGCAGAGTTTAATCATAGCACAAGTCAAGTTGGTCCCGAGTCTAGTTCAAATCACAAGTTAGAGTCACTTTTTTTTAAATTCACTTTCCTTTTTCTTGGTTTAGTTTGACTATAATCGTTGTTGTAAAAAAACCGTGTTAGGTTTGGCTCAAAGCAGTTTTCCACATACTGCAGATGCGACAGTGAAGCTAAGATTTGTTTTGCATTTTGAAACAATAAAAGTTTAAGACCACTGGTTTAAAAAATATTTCCTCACTGAGCCTGGGCATCTATTTATTTTGTGGAGAAGTGTTCTCCTTGAACCCTTGCACAAGGGAAAAATACATTGGATATGATTATTCTGCATTATTTACAAGTATAACAGATGTCTGTTGCTGCAGTGCATCGCAGAAAATTGCCAACAAAGTAGCACTGCACATACACTTGAGCCTGCAAACATTTGACATTAGGGAATATGCTGCATAATACATGTATGTATCATTTTGTTGTAATAAACAGCAAGAGCTGATTAAGCTCAGGGAGCTCAGCAGATTTCAAGAGGAACATGGTCATAGCTTTGGAAGAAGAGAGAGACATGATTCCACTGACAGTATTGAAGATTCCATGGAGATAAAAAGACTACGCAGTGAGATTTCAAAACTTCAAGTTGAGTGTCAACACTGGAAATCCATAGCAAATGGAGTGGTGAGTAGGAAACCAAGTAATGTCATATGTGTATGCAGATACAAAAAAGTGGCTTGTTTCAGTCACTTGGGTCACTTAATGCACAAACGTTTTCTTCAAAATTGCCATTTGTCTTTTGGTAGCATCTGTCCAGTGGTATCTCACACCCATTATTCATGCAGTACTGTGACATTCTCTTGCACAGCTTTTTTTCCAACTCAAAAGTAACAGGTGCTATTCACAATGGGTTCTACAATACTGGGTTAAATTGATGCTGCAGTTCTTAGGAATAAAATGTCAACCACGAAGAAACCAAACTAACAGACAAAAATGAAAAATGTTTGGTGTATTGAATACTTAAAAGGAATAAATTATTACAAAATATAAATAAACATGTTTGGCATCATATCAAAATATAAATTTATGAACTTGTAATATTAATGAACTTTGCAGGGAAATCAAGATAATCTGCACAAAGAAATAGACCAGTATCAGCATGAACTGACAGCACTGCAAAGCAGTTACTCACAAAAGATTTCTAATCTCAACAAGAAGCATAAACAAGAGTTACAAAACTGGCAGGACGAAAAACAGGAATACTTACAGAGAATTGAAGAGTTAGAAGGAAGGCTTCTAAATCTCAATGGTGTGTTTATAATGACTGCATAGTTTTAGCCTCAAGATTCAAATTTCTACATGCCAGTGTATTGCCTTTTATACCACGCCATAGAAAATGTAGCCAATCAGAATACAGGAAAGCCATTATATACTCAATGGTGTTACATGCAACGTTGCCATTGAGCACTGCGTTGATTGTGTTAGCCGCTGTTTTTTCTATGGCATGATATAAAATAGCTATGCTACACTTTATCTTGATATACTATGGAATATCCTATTTTTCACTTGTATTTTCTTGGTATGCACACTCTCCTATAGGTTTATGTGCATACTGAGAATACTCGTGGGATATTCTATGGTAATAAATATTGGTAATATCCAAAAGGATCTGTGGATGCGTGGCACAGTGTAAAATGTTGAAAAGTTATAAATAGTAATAATTTAGTGCCAAAATAAACTCAGTTATATAGCAGACGTTTCAGGCCTAGCCCTTCCTCAGTGCTAAGTTTTGAATGTACTGAGGAAGGACTAGACCCAATATGTCTGCTTTATAATTGAATACATTTTGGCACTAAATTATTACCAAATACTATTATAACCTTTGAACATTATTGCATGGTATACCAAGGGAAGCATAACTAGTATGCATGCCATTATCTATGGTTGGCGAAATGGTGCAAAATTCACGAAGTTTATATTCATTCACATTTAATGTTGTTATTATTATTCACGAATATATTTATTCACATTCAACAACTAAATTTATATTCAAGAAATATTTTAATTCACATTTAACAACGTATTTCGTATTCACGAATATATTTACTCACATTTACGGGATGTATTCATTCACATTCACGATCGAAATATTGGTTCAACACGGTGCAATATTCATTCAACATTTTCTGTGCACCGCCTTCGTGCATCATTAGGTCCCAGCTCACGCTCTATAATTTCTGAACTCAATATGGTGGACGAAGGAAGCCTTATTATATGAACGGGTAGAACAAAGACCCAAGACCCCAAACACAAATGTTACATTGGCAGGAGCTTTCGATCTCCTACAAGAGTGCGAACGGGAATAGAACACCGCGGAAGTAGGATTGAGAGAGAACATCCAAATAAGGCTCGAGTGTAGCTCTCCAGCAATTACTACCTTTTGTCAGTATCATTGTGCAGTACTGAATGAAATAGTGGGAAATATATGTCTTTTGCATGGAGAATGGATACAACACGACTCATCAAACTGCACAAACCTTGCAGTGTATTCTGTGACCAGCCCTGAGGTCTTCTTAACTCGATATTCAACATCAGAGGTAGTTCTTGGGGAGCGGGGATGGTGCAGTGGTGAGAGCCCTCGCCTACCACCAGTTTGACCCAGGGATGAGTTTGTTGTTGGTTCTCGCCGTGCTCCAAGGGTTTTCCTCCGGGTTCTCCAGTTTTCCTCCCTCCACAAAAAAACAGCATCTCCAAATACCAATTTGACCAGGATAGAGGGTCTGAATGAAAACCCGCTCTTCCTCTCTAAATAATTTATTTCTAATTTTTATTTTTCCTTCTGCAACAAAGATTGTCGGGTTTCACGTGGACAAAAAAAGTTCAAATGCTTCTTGAAACGTCGTATTGTGGAGTATGGGCTTCTCTTTGATTTCGGATGAGCAACTAGACAATCTTGTAGAACGTTTCATGATGAGTGATCAGTCAACGGGATGAGAGAGGGAGAGTATTGGCCACGTTGACCCTGGAGACTCTAGAATCAGCTGGGCTGTCGTAAGACATCCTCACATTTTCACCCCTATGATCACTTCGCACCCTTGATGGCCACTAAAACCTTTGCGTCGCTGAGGGGAGCAAATCTAGGACAATGCTACAGTTCTGTTATTAGTAGAACATTTAAACAAAAAAAGAAACAACAACAACGCTAGTATAGTTTTTTAACATTGTTTTAGGAGTACCTTTTTAAAGATGAAAGATTAGAGGAAAATCATCAATACCCCCGTGCATGACAGTAACCAGGCTATGGTGTCTGTCAATATGCCACAAGCTGTTTGGAGCAGCCACAGAATACACTCTCCTAGAAATTACGACAGCCTAGCGGATTCTAGAGTTTCCAGGGTCAATGCGGTCAATACTCTCCCTGATTCCTTCCCGTTGAACTCTGAGACCTATAATGATCGAAGATGTCCGGTCACCAAGGAATACCCGAACAAAGTCCCATGATCACTCATAAAACTTGTACGAGATTATCTACTTGCTCATCCGAAATCATCGAGCAGTCTGTTGTCTCCTCTAGCCCATGTAATGTTTATGTTCAGTTGTGTATGTTTGGGGTCTTTTGTCTTTGTTCTACCCCTTCATATAATAGGCCTTCCTTCGTTCAGAATAGAGCGGGAGCTGGGACCTAATGATGCACGAAGGCGGTGCGCAGAAAATGTTGAATGAATATTGTACCGTGTTGAACCAATATTTCGATCGTGAATGTGAATGAATATATACCGTTGAATGTGAATGAATACATCCCGTAAATGTGAGTAAATATATTCGTGAATACGAAATACGTCGTTAAATGTGAATTAATATATTTCTTGAATATAAATTTAGTTGTTGAATGTGAATTAATATATTCATGAATAATAATAACAACATTAAATGTGAATGAATATAAACTTTGTGAATTTTGCACCATTTCGCTAACCATAATTATCATTTGCCCTATGTGTGTTCTTATATTGGTTTTAAGAAAGATGTAATGAATCATACAAGATGTAAGTTAAGTCAATTTTTGGTTTCAATTAGTACTTTGAACAACTGGATTTTTCCAGTAAGATTGATGTTTCATGTTGCAAGTCACTCATTCACAATGTAGATAGCAGAATATGCATTGAAGTTGGCAGTTATAATATTAGGTTAAATGTATTTAAGGAGTAGTTGTGATATGTTTTGTTTTTTATTTTTCATTTTTTCAGATGTTGAAGGTGACAGTCCTTCAGACAATCAATATGATGAGAGTACAAAGATAGTTTCATCTCTGAAGAAACAGCTGGTCTTTGCAGAAAAGTCCACAGTAGAACTGAAGAATCAGGTTAAAAGTCAAGAGCAGCTTATCAATGCTTTGAATGTTGAACTTCAGGAAAAGGAGCAAGCCATTATTACAACAAGAAAGAATTTAGATGATATGCAAACCAAATTCCAAAATGCAACTGAATTACATGATCAAGCCATGTCTGCTTCTGAAAGTAAGCTAAATAACAGTATTAAACTGGTGGAAAAACTTCAAAATCAGCTCCAAGATCAAAGCAAGGAACTTAGTGTCTCAAGATCTGACTCTGAGAGCGTCAAAAAATTGCAAGAAGATTTAAATGATGTTGCTACAGAAAATGCAGAGTTGAAGGAACAACTTGACCGCAGCCAGTCAGAGGAGAGGAGATTGCATCGTTCTGCTGAGGAGGTGAAATCTGAACTTGAACAGCTTAGTTGTTCAACAATGGAGTTAATGGAAGAGCTGCACATTTCACAAGGTCTTCAACAAGAACAGAAGATTGAACTGGAGAGCTTAAAGAAGGTGAAGTACATCAAAGGAGACGCTAAACAGGAGATGGGTAAACTGAGGAGTGCACTGGCTGGTATGTGTTGTTGACATGTACACAAGTAGATGGAAATACTACAGTACAGTAAATACAGTCATGTAATTAAAGTAAAATTTCAAATTACAAGTCTCTTGAAGGGCTTTTTAGCCTATCTAATCTTTTGTGCAATATAAACCTATGGTCTTATTTTAGTTATAGCTTCTTAAGAGCAGTATAATTTTTTTATGACTACTAAGCCCCCCTGGTGAGCCCCTGGGTTGTACAATCTCTTATCTATGGAATCGTTGCTGACAGAAACGTAAATTAACTGCTTTGCACATGGCGAGATTATGGCTTTTTAGTACCCTTCCATGGTGCAAAAAGTTTTGGAACAGACAATTCTGCTTCAAAACAATTCTGATCACTTTTGGTAGACTTCCTAAAATTCCCTTAATGTCATTATATCATTGGTAGTCATTTTTGAACAGTTCTAAAGATTTTCAAAAACTTCCAAGGAATTCTGAGCGAGAGTTATTGTTAGGTGACTCCTTAATTTGCAAGTCAAGTCTTGCTCAAAGGCAGCTGTGGGAATGCAGTTAAACTCTTGAGGGAAAATGAAAATTGTTTGAAACAGTGGGTGTTCAAATTAAGTGTAATTTTTGATTGACCAAGGGCTAAGATTGAAGGTAAAATTATAGTGAACAACTGGGTTCAAACTAGCTGATTGTAAATTACAAAACAGACTTGAGCAGATCAAAGGGAAATAGTCTTGACTTCAAAATAACCGAGTTTAAATTACCAGGGTCTGACTGTATCAATGAATTCACAGTTATATTCAGCTAAAGAAAGTAACATATGACATACTACTTTCCTTGACAGCTCTGTGGGAGCGCCACCTGTGCCTGGTTCAGCTTTACCAGCAGGTCAGACATGAGTTGCACAACAGTAACGCCAGGCTTTTGGCCATGTTCCAGGCTCCACATGTAATGCATCTCTTGACGGGTTGCTGTGCAGGGGGAGATGGGTGGAGGACCTTGCTGCTCTATTTGATCTTGTAATTTAGCTGGGCTTTATAAAAGAAAACTAACCCAGAAATGATGGACACCACTAACCATTTTTCTGTCAGCCATATCGCGTTATTGTTTTAATGCTAACTTTCTACCTTGTTTGCGCTTAATTTCATTCACACTTAATTTCATTATTTCACTATAGGCAAATTTCCATATTGTGACTTATTATTTCAGATGAGCTGATTCATTTATACTCTTTCTGGTGGGGAGAAAGATGTAGAGCAGTTCTTAAATAAAAGCTTCCTTTCCATCTTCAAATAACTATCAGAACACTTTGAACCTGCGTTCTCCACAACATGCAACACAATTGATATCACCTGCTATTCGTATTTTGCCCTCTCAAGCTGGAAACCATTTTCAGCGGCAAGCATGTGAAATTGCCAATTTTGGTATCACGTGTGTAATATACCAATGTTAAAATATGCTTAATCTAGGTATCATTTCTCATATCCCTAAAAGGTGGTATTAATAGCATCTACAGTGAGTTTGGAGACATGATAATGCCAGCACACAATTGATAACATGATTCCAATTGTTACTTTTTTTTAAGAAAAAATGTATTCCCTCATTGTTCAGTTACATTATTTTATATTTACACCACACAGATATACATGCTTGTTTACTCCTTTTCCATGCCATTTTTGCACGTAACACATGTATGTGTACATCAGCTGTAACTTTTCAATTAAAGATCCCGGTGTCCATTGGTTTAAAATATAACCATTACCAGTCAGTACGGCTTTTGCTTACTTGGTTTAATATCTCAGTTTATGCTTGGCTTATGCAGAGGTATCCTGTTACTCATATTTTCCTGCACAGCTTCCTTAATATGCCATACGTGTTTCTGCTAAACTTTTAATTATGTTTTTCATTCTGCATTGTTATAAATTTGACAGAATATAGGAGAGAGAGGTTGTGAGTCAACTCACAACTAATACGTAATAGTAATCGGACCTCGTGTCATACAATTAATTAAGTAAGTAATTTCAAAATCGGACGAGCGTCATCGAGGCCGATTTGAAATTACAATCACGATTACTCCCTGAATTGTATGACAGGAGGTCCAATTACCAATTAATCATATCTATAACAATTTCAGAATTTAAAAAAAAATTGTCTTTTGAGAACTTCTTTTGAGTGAAAACGTCTGTAGCGCTTTTCATTAGTTGAAAAGCATACGTAATTGACGTGCAAATGACATCGGTATCCAATTACAAAAAGTTCAAGTTGGATACCTGTTATTGGACACCCACACAATCGTACGCCAGTTACGTGACAAATAGGCACGTGGAGAACCAATCACGATCGAAAGTTTTGTTATAGATATGATTAACGTAATAATTGCATGAAACAGTTTCTCATTACATGATCCACCTCCACATATCATAGATAATACAAATTGTTTATAATAAGTTAAGACAACGTGAGATATGCAGAACTTCTTAGTGTTGGTACCTAAATTTTGAAAATCAATACACTTCATCATTCCCTTTGTTGTTGTTTGCTTGTGTTTGATACAAACTAGCTATTAAGTATGAAAATTTGTACTCACTTGTCAACGAAAATTAGAATAATAGTGATTGATTTAATGAAAATTGCAAATTTAATTCCAGGTCACTGTGATGTGCTTTGTTCAAAGTTTACTCCATTAGTTTTCAGCAAATCAGTTTTTTTTCTTTCTATTGTTAACAGCTAAGTACCAATACAGTGCGTGACGACTTGAGAGAACTCCAGCATAGACTAGAAGACCGTGGTCAGGCAAAACTGGAACATGTGGTGAAAGAAAAAGAGGCTATGATGGGCAGATCAGCTGAGCTAAGAGTAACGGTAGAGGAACTGGAGGGCGCTGTGATGGACTTACAGTCTGACAACGAACAAGTAGCACAAGAAACAAAAGATTACGTCACAGAGATGGGAAGGCAGGCAGGCATTGATGAGGAGGAAGGCAGTGATGTTGTGGCTGCTTTGCATGCAGAAAAGGCTGTACTGGAGAGCACTATAGTTGGACTGGAACAGAAGGTCCAAGACCTACAGGAGCTTGTTAACTCATTGCAGAATAAAAAAACCTGGAACATAAACAACGAGTGTGACGAGGGACAAGCAAGTCGGTCTGGTTCAGCGGAAAGTGTAGCTAGCTTTACAGAGAGTACACAACAGGAGGGTGAACTGTCTATCGACATAGATGATCAGCTGGGAGGAATGACCGACCCCTCACTTGAGCCTGGGGTAAGACAGGTGACTGAGGTGGCACTAGAAGGAGGTGTCTTTCCAAATAAGGATGGCTCTTTGAGTGAGGAATTGGCCCTTTCAGATCTGCAGCAGCAGTTACAGGACTACCAGCAACAGGTAGAGGAGTTTGAATTGGCTCAAAGGGACTGGGAAGGGGAAAAGGAGGCTCTTGAAGGTCTGGTGCTTAGTCTCCGACGCCAGGTGAAGGACTCGCAAGTACTATTGGCCGACCTCGGCAAAGATAACAGCTCTGGCGAACAGGAAATTACTAGATTACGAGATGAAAACGTTAGAATCTTGTCCGAAAAGAAGCATCTTCTCGAGGCGTGGAAGCAAATTGAGGACGATTTTGTGTCTCTTGATATAAGTAGCCCCAATGTAGCAAAGGATGCTGGGAATGATGAAGAACGAATACAAACATTGCGTAAAGATCTGAATAGGTGGTCACTAAACAAATCTTCCTCACCTCAGTCTAATGATACTGAAAAAAGTCTAAGTATGAGTGAAAGTTCACAGACCGATGAAAGGTTTGAACTTTATTTAACAAAGCTCGAAGAATTTGAAAAAGAGAACTCTCTTTTGCGAGAACAGACTGAGAGGCTTATTCAAGAAATTGAAGAGAAAACTTCCAAAGTAACTGATCTGCAAAGTGAACTTGAAACCAAAAGTGGTGATGTGAAAAGCATCAGTGACGAAAAAAGGGATCTGATGATCATGATCAACGAACGAGACGAGAGAATATGTGAACTAGAAGAAAGCTTCAACAATCATTTGCTGGATTTGACCAGTTCTAAGGATAATGAAATAAGCTTGCTTCGAACAGAACAACAGGACGTAGTGAAACTTTTGGAAGAAAACCGACAAAAATGTTCTTTACTGAAGAACAAAAACAATGAATTGCTTGATCTGATGGGACAACATCAACAAACTCACCAAGAACTTAGTGGAAAAAATGAGAGTTTAGAAGCACTGTTAGTTGAAAAGGAAAAACATCTCAAAATGTTGAGAGAAGACACGGACAACTTGGTAACAATGGTACAACACAAAGAAGAAGTAAATGACTCGCTTGCTGCTGAAAACAATAGTATGTTGATGGAAAAAGAAGTTTTACAAAGTTTGATTGAAGAATACGAAGGGAAGCTCAAAAATCAGAAGAAACAAGGTGAAGAGAAGGCTAACCTTCAAAAGGAAATTGAACGGTTAAATCAGTTGATTGAAAGTAGTGAAGACAGGTACCAAGAGTTGGATGCAAAGAGCACAATTCTCTCCCGAGAAAAGGAGAATCTTGCGTTTGAGAACCAAGAGAGCACTTCAAAGTTACATCACATTTCATCTGAGCTTAAAGAAAGGTTTGCTGAGATTGAAGTGCTGAATGAGGAAAAGAACAAACTTGTTGATGCTGTCCAGAGTCAAGCTTTGGCCTTTAAAGAGTTGGAACAAAAATTGTCTGAAAGCATAACAGAAAAGGACGAGCTTAACAAGCAACTGGGCATGAAAGAGTTGCAGCTGACTAAACTGGAACTTGATCTGAGAGAGAAAGGAGCCGACATTGATTTACTGAAGCTAGACATTGCAAAGTTGTCAAAATCCTTAAAAGAGAAGGAACAATTGATTCACACTCAAGTTGTGAATGCTTCAAACGCTGGAGCTCAAAGCTCAGATGATGCTTTGTATCGGCAGGCACAATTGTTAAGGCTGTTAGAGGAGAAGGATCAGGAGATTGCTGCTCTTAAACAGAAGGACGCTTCATTGATAGAACTTGTTAGTCAAACAGATCAGAGTACTCATCGTGCCCAGGAGGAGTATGAAGACAAGCTGAAGCAACTAAGGGAAGAGAGGGATGAACTGTTAGGTGACTTGAGTCTGCGGGACGAGGAGTTGCTTACTATGGAGGACAGACTTGAAGCCATGAGAGAGAAGATGCATGGCAAAGACCAAGCTTCACATTTACTGCACACTGAGCATGCTCGGCTGCTGGCCTTGAACGAGTCTCAAGCAAACGAGATGGGTAAACTGAGAGAGAAGAACTCTTCACTACAGAAACTTGTTGAAGAATACAATCGGGGCAAAAGTGCTGAACTTCTACGAATACAAGAAGATAATAATCAGCTAAGACGTCAAATAAGCGCGCTCCAGGTTGAACACGAAACATTAACTACACTAATCCATGAAAAGGATAAACAGATTGCAACGCTTGCTCTAATGGGCGGTTCAGATTCTTCCACTCCCTCCCCAGTAGGGGCTGAACCGCAGGTCAAAAGACTCCGGGAGGAGAGGGATGTGCTCCTTCGAGAAAGGGACTCGGCATTTAGAGAGAAAGAAATCAAGGAAATAGAAATATCTCAACTTCAAGAAGAAGGTTACTCTCTAAAGAAAACGTTAGAAGAGAAATCTAGTTTGGTCGATGAGTTGTTGGCGGAAAATGATGAGCTGTCAAAACAGTTTTCCAAACTACAATCAGAACTAAATTCACTGTCACTGGACAAATCAAATTTCATTCGGAGTAATAACAGAGTGAAAGAGTTAGACGACCAAATCAGTTCACTGAGAAGTGTCTTAGAGTCGAAGGACAAGGAACTTGAACAACTTTTGGAGAACAGCCGAAATGAAAAAAGTTCCATATTGGTGGAACTTGAAAGTGTCAAAAGCGAAAGAGACGATATTCTAGAACAAAAATATATCGAAACCGGTGAGTTGAAAAGCAAAATGTTCCAACTTGTGCAGTTACTTACAGGCTCTGATGCGAGAGAGCAACACAATGTTGATGATATCGATAAGAACTTTCAAGCATTGCTTCATACAATTAGAAACCAAAGAAACAGCGCTCTTCGGGAACGAGACAATGAAATTCAATCGCTTCGGGGGCAACTTTCAAACGTGACAATACTAAATAAAGCCTCGAGCACTCATGGCTCAGAATTAGGGGAAGTGTTGCGTGACAAGGAAGAGTTACATCGGATGTTGCGGCAGGTACGTGACGAAAAAGAAGATTTGGTCCGCGAGAAGGAGTCCATTGTAGCAGATTTGCAAGATCAGATTGTGAGTCTTAGTCGAGCAGTCAGTGAAAAAGAACGTGCCTGTCAGCAGGACCTACAGCGTGTTATCCAGGAGAAGGAACGAATTGTAAGTGAACTAGACCAAGCACAAAGAGACAGAGAACAAGTCAACAGTGCCAACTCACAACGGCAGGCTGAGATAAGCAGGCTACAAGCTGAGCTGCATGAACTGAAGGGTGTTTTGACACAAGAGCGAGATACCATCAGCAAGGTACAGAGGGAAGTGTATCAGTACAAGACAGCATTACAAGAGAAGGATAGGATCGTCAAAGACATGTTGGTGGAGAGAGAGCAGCTACAGAGAACAAAGGAGAACCTTCAATACCGAGTTCAGCAGCTTCAGGAAGAGTTGTCTGTCGCTAGCAGTGGACAGAAGGTGGCAGAGACCAAGATGGCTCAGGAGTTAGATCGCCTCCGGAATCATCTGGTGCAGGTATGCTAGTGATCAGTAGTATGTGCTTAGCTAAGGTTAGGTCTATAACTAATTATCACTGAAAACTCCTGAGATAAAGTGTGCGTTCCAGCCTCCCCGGCACCAGACTGGTGCTTATCTCCCGTTTCCGTTGCATGAACCGTCTAGGAGTATTTCTCCTACCCCTGAATGGGATGCAAGTCCATTGCAAGGTTCCTCCCCTCCCCCGGCATTACATTTGTCGGTACTGATTTACGTGGGTGGAGAGAGGCACTCGAACCGGAGTCGAGCGTATTAACAATTAGGCCGCCACGCCTTCCACGAAAACCGCTTATTTATTTATCTATTTATTTTAGGATTCGTACAAGTACAGGTGCTTAACAATAGGACATAAGTCCCCTACTTGGTTAATACACCCACACCCAACCCCCTAAAAAATATCCCGAAAAAACCCTTCTCTGACCCGACTAAACTACAAATCAAATAATCTAAATAACACAAATACAATCTAAAATATACTAATCAAGTTAACAAGTACAGACAAAGAAAATATTAACACGGCGACACTTAGGACAAATTAATTTAAAAGAACAAAAATTGTCACCAACAAAAACATTTAAAAGTCTAGTAAAATAAAATGATTTAAGTTTACTTTTAAAAGAGCTTATAGTGCTTGTATGGAGATAGTGTAGTATTGCAGTGCATTTCGTATAACCAACAAAATCAGCAAGAAATCAGAGCAGTATGTTGCCAAACATTGGGACTCCATATGCAGCTTCTTCACGATTGTTCTTGCAGAAAAGATTGTCAAATGATCCCTTTGTTCGTATTTCGACGTATTTCGACATTGACAGCGAAGAATCCTTTTTTGCAATTTTTTTCTGCAAATGTGACCTAAAATAGGTATAATTGTTTTTGCATTTTAAAACGTTAGCACAGTAGCAAAATTTTGTACCTTGGTTCCGAAATTGCTTCAAACATTTAACTATTATCGTTTGCAATATTGTGGGGAAAGTCACTTGATACTCGGCTGACGAGGCAGGAAGTCTCCTACGTTATTCTTCAATTGTGGTTGCACGGTGCTTTTCAAGTAATGTTGGACGAGTCTTCAAATAATTAACTACATGGAGTTTCTAGTATTTGAAGCATCGAGGTCTGACGTGACTTACAAAGCGCCACCTAACAATATTTAAATTGTCATCAATCTTCCGTTATCTCTCACGTGACTTCCTGTCCATATGCGGCTATGATTGTGTTGAATAGTAAGAAAAGTTGTCAGTACATAGGTGTTTGTGTAGAGCTATATGTACTGAGCTTGCTCGACAAAAATGTTACAGGTTGAAGAGAGCTACACGCGCGAGGCCCTCGAGGCCGAGGAACGAGAGAAGGACCTGAGGATGAAATTAGCTCATGCGGAAGAACAGCTGTTGTCAAGTTCTCACTCCATGTTGGATAGAGAGTAAGTAACAGTATAATAATAATTTATCAGCTCTGCGATTTAATTTACCTGCAGTTTTTGTTTTCTATTGTTTTATGGCAATTGCTTTGAAATGTGGCTCAGTGGAACCTCTAAAACAGACAGCAAAGGGACAGAACAGCATGTCCGTATTAGGGTGATGTGTGTATTATAGAGGTCATCAATATGACAGCATTATAAAGGCTCCACTAATATCACAAACCTGTGGAAAGTAGGAAATGTTATAACACTAGATACCAATCGGAAGCGGTAAAAGTCACGCAAAAACAGCGATTTTCGGTTGAGTGCCTAAAGTCATTCGCGTTTGCTTTGGTTGTGCTTTACTGCGCTAAGAGATTTGAAATATTTAATTTCGACCAGCATTTGTTAGTACAGGGCCGAGTGTAAGTATTTTTTACGTGCATGTAGATTTTGATCTTGACACAAGTTGTTATTTTGAATGCTTAGTCGCCAAGCCTCTGTACAGATAGACAATCTCCAAGAACAACTCCAGGCCATCGCAGCTCAACGTGATCGTGCAGTCATGGATCTAGCCTCTATCCAAGAGCAGGCGCATCAATACCAGACATCTCTCAGCAATCTACAGCTTGTTCTTGAGCAGTTCCAAAGAGGTATGGTTTGTCCTTTACAACATCGCATGCTAAAGCATTGTCATTCTTGTTACCGTATTGTTTTTTGTTGTTTCACTCAGAACGCGAATCTCAGCTCAAAGCTACTCAAGAACAGGCACAGAAAGAGATCGCGAAGGCCTGGGCGCATGTTAAGGAACTACAGACGAGAGAAAATCAACTGAAGGTGTGTGATGAAGTTGATGAATTTCTCTGGTGACTCTGTACGGCAGCTCATAAGAATTCTGTGTTTATTTTCTTAGAGCCAGCTGGAGATGGCTGCACGTATAACACAACAGGTTGTGGACATGCAAAGCCAACTGAAATATAAAGATGAGGAACTTGTCAAACATAAGGAAGAAGGTTTGTCTCAGTCCTCAATAAGACTCGATCAAGGAATAAGATGCTGTAGCTGGTGGTTTTAATTTCCCGAGGCCTGGCCTATTGTAATCTTGTCGTTTTATGTCTATTTGTTGATAGTAACCCGGCTGGAGGAAGAGTTACGAGTCAGTCAAGAACGAATCAAAAACCTCAACAGTCTGTCAGACAGCAAAGTTGAGAAGTGAGTAGAGCTGGTTTCCTCGGTAGGCCCTGTACTTCTTTGAAAACATTTTGTAATATGTTGTTGATTGACTAACTTGCTTTGCATGTTTCATTTGCTCTTCTGTAAGATCTCTTGTGAAAAACATGCTGATTGGATATTTTAATACACCGGAAAACAAACGAGCAGATGTAGTGCGAGTAATAGGAGGCTTGCTGGGCTTCACACACGAGGAACTGGACAAGGTACTTGTATAACAGTGATAACTTGTTAGTTTCCTTGATAGCTTGCAAGGTTCAAGTGTAACAGATCTTTTTTTCTCCTCTTCAGGTTGGAACTGGATCATCAGCTCCTAACGGATCATGGATTTCCACTCTTATTCCGTTCGGTCACGGTGCGCCTAAGACTCCTACACGGGTAACAGCTTCACAACAAAAGGTATTGAATAGAATTGTCGCTTTTAGGAATTCCTTTGAAACAATTTGGATAGCATGTCAGGAATGAAAGGCTGTCAAATGCACTGCTGCAGTTTATTTATTATTTCATCTCACAGTAAGCAGTTACGAAATAAAGGTTGCCTCACTTACCCTAGACTGTTGCTTGTTTCCAGTCTTTTTCAGAGTTGTTCGTAAGCTTCCTGGAGAGCGAGTCTGAAGTGCCTCGGTCCAACGTCGAGACGAGTGGACGAGTGAATAATCCTCTTTTATCTGGTATAACACCACAACAATCTACCGTTAGCCAGACACCTGGAGGATTGCCTATGGCAACATCAACGCCCATCGGTACCCCTGCAAGGAATAATTTACCGACCCCCCTACCGTCTGCTGTGTCACGGCCGCTGGTTACATCCGCAGTGTCAGGCGATGTTGTGCTCGGCACGAGGTATGTAATTCAGCGATGCTCGGTTCAGTTACGCTGATCAGTGTAGGCTGAATCTTGTTGGATAATAAGAGGGAACATATAATATTTAACAAATAAATATCAGCAGCATTGATTGATAGTTAGCTTGAAGTAGCCGATGGCATTTTGCGTGCTACAACAGCGATCCAAGAATAGTCAAGATTCTGTCTGACTAGTTTTTCAGTCGGGCTTTGCTTTGACTTGCTGTTTATTTTTGATTGGCAGATCTAATTCTTCAGGCAACAATGGGAACCCTTTATTTGTGGGCTCACTTACTCCGGTGCAAGAACTGCCTGCTCTCAGCAGCTCCAGTCCATTACGAACCTTACTTGAAGGACGGACCTAATGGACTGCCTGCCTTCACTTCAAGTCAAGTCACTTGTAAAAACACTCAAAATCGAAGAGTTCATTCTTAAACCTTCCTCCAGTCGTTCGCGATATTCAAACGTACCACTAAGGGAACAGAAAAGTTGTTAGATACGGCAATTAAGATCAAATCTATTTAATGTAGACTTGCTTCCTTCAAGTTTTTAGCCTGTAAATATCCAATCAGAAAATTTTATTAGAATTCTATTTCAGGAAATAAAATGTTTTTCTTAAAAGGGCATAACAGATTCCAATTAGGAGAAAATTTTGATCTTATTTATGACGAAGCGTACTCGGTAGTAAACTGATTTGAATTCAGTTCAGTATAAATGGGTTCTGTTAAGAAATAGGTTTTTGTCCAGTGGTTTTATTATTGTAGTTAAAGCTGCATTTCTTGTAGCTTGATGATATTATATTTCTGTCCCAGTTGACATGTATTTATATTGAGCGTATTACTCAGTTACTCTGACACCACCCAACTGCTCCGTTTCGTTTGCTCTCTATTGTATTCTAATAAATGGCAATTTCTGGATGAATTTTCCTCTCAGAGTGTAGAGTCTCCCTAATTACAGAATAGCTTGCCCTGTTTCATGCTTACGTATATTTGCAACCAAATAAATCACAGCCAGCTTCATAATGTTATCTAGCTCGTCTGCGATTTAACAATAAGATTATGAGCTGGAGATTTCTATGAGGTGATAGTTATAGCCGAATCACCTCATATGAATCGAGAGCGAATAATCTGTGTTAATAAAATTCAAACTTAATTTTCTTTTTTCTTTTTTCTCAATCTTTTCTATAAGTATTGTGTATTTAACGTCACTGACGCTTGGGGAAAATCGCAAGGTTACTAATTTGTCATTTAAAACTTCAAAATTTAAAGTTTTTAGGTTTCCTAGTCGCGTAACAGTGAATGTCGCACATTTAGTCTTCCGGGGGAAAATTTTGAATTATTCAGTGATATTTCTGAATCTTCCACCGAAGGGATAAATTGCTGCATTTTTGGTAAAATGACCGAGAAAGAGTTTGCTTGTACACAACTAGAACACCAAAATGATGTTAAGTGAATCGTTGAAAGGAAAGCAAATTGTAAATAGTTTTAAGCGATTTTTCCAAACATTGTTTCGGAAATACAAAGGGTCACTAATGCGCATTACAAAAAGCAAAGTGTCCCCTGCGAGCAGGCTCTCATCGTTAGCATTCTCGTTCCTAGAGGCCGTGCTCCTTTTGGTCAGCACCAAGAATCGTGACCTCTGGGAAGGTCCGACACCGTAAGTCCGCAATTCACAGACTTCCCGTTACTCTGCGCATGCTCAGAGTCATGTCTGACAAATCTGATTGGTTGAGAATACGAAACAATTACTCTGCGCATGCTCAGAAAATTGGACCTTCCCAGAGGTCGCGATTCTTGGTGCCGACCAAAAGGAGCGCGGCCTTTGGGGACGAGGATGTCATTGTTGGTGGCACGAACAAAGCTGTCGGCGACAATCTCGTTCCCAGAGTCTTCGTTCCCAGAGTCTTCGTTCCCCTCGACCAGTGGTCGGAAAACGAGAGCTCTGGGAGCAACCATTTCAGGCCTGCGCCATAGATGCAGACTGCGCAGTGAAACCGATGGGCAGAATTCAGTTATTTCAAAATGGTTGCTCCCAGAGCTCTCGTTTTTCGACCGCTGGTCAAGGGGAACGAAGACTCTGGGAACGAGATTGCGTCGGCGAACGAGGCCAGGCCCCTCACCAAGCCTCTCACCGCCTCGCTTCGATCGCGACTTTGCTTCTGCCGCAACGCATGAGAGCCTGCTCGAAGCCTAACACTACACCGGAGAAATATGGAAACGCAGCTTTATTTCTACGGTTAGGCCTACCGTCCATACTAATGGAAAACGCTCTTCAAACGGAGGAATTTGAAAACGCCGGCTTTTCGTTTTCAAATGTGTTGACGGAGCCCAATCCCCCGGAGGGGGTGGGGGTACTCAAAGGGTATGGTTTTTCAGCCGTTTTGGTCATAAATAGGGTATCGATTTTAGCCTATTTTGGCCATTTTGGTCATAAATAGGGTATGGTTTTTGCACTGTAGCCTTGATATGGGTATGTTTTTAAGAAGAAGCCAATTTTTCATCATTATCGAAAAGAAAATTAACAAAAGCCCATCACAAATTATGTTTACGGTAATTCAACATTGGTCTGAAATAGGGAACTTATTATAACGCAGGTCTGAAACAGGGTTTTGATTTAACGGTCTGGTCATAAATGGGGTATCGAATATTTGGTCAGGTCATAAATAGGGTAGGGAATATCGCAGATTTTGGTCATAGATAGGGTAAGGGTTTTGGGAAGCGGACCGCACACCCCCACCCAACTTTTCTGGGAGTACCCCCCCCCCCCTCGGGCCTAATCCGTCACGAAAACGGAGCTTTATTCCGGAAACGCTCTTCAAACTGGAGGAATTTGAAAAAAGCCAGCTTTGCCTTTTTGACGGAAAGTATTTTGAAAACGATGACGTCACGATGATCATGATATTCCCCTGCCCGAGTTTTACTCAAATACAAATACAACATGAGCGGTAATTGTTGTGTTTTTAAATTCCTTGGCGTGGTGTGGACGGGGCCTTAAAAAACGAGCTCCAGAATAATAGTTATGTACATTTTACATTTCACTGATGAACTGGCCAAATGTCTGCGTAGTCTGGTGTAGAGAATGATAGCCTGTTCCTGGCTTTCGGTCACTTGGGACGATCGAAAAAGTAGGCGGACGACGAGCGGGGTATGGGAGACAAAAGGAAAGGCTTAGAGAATGTGAACCACGACGACGAGCTTTTTCACTTTCCCTAAGAAATAAGGTTGGTTTAATCTGATTATGAAACAGTGTCGTCGTCCTGGTTAGATGTCAGGTGACCTTGAAAAGCCTTGCGTATTCGGCCAGCTAAAATGTCAAGCAGTTGAAACACCGGAGATGCGGGTTCAAATCGTTTGGTGTTGTTCTCTGTAGTCCTGTGGGCCAACTGGTCTGCCTTCCACCAGTTTAGATTTTTAAAAGTGTTATCTTCATTTATATTGTTTCATTGTTCTTTTCCATTCATTGTTCCTCAATAGGCCCATAGGGTGAGTGGTCAAATATTTATTTAGTTAAAAGAAAAAAATACCTAAAAGATTCAATATTTTACGACAGTAGCAATTTTGATTTGATGGACTGTAATCCACTTCCATCGTTGTAATCCTGTAGTCCCTCAAAATACTTGTTTTGTTTCTCTGTAAAAAGTTAATCGATGGAAATGCCGGGGGCGTCTTGACCTGTTCCTTTCTCCAGGCCTTCAATACTCGATTCTCCGATCTAACTTTAGTCAACTTTCTAACAATTTTGAAGTGGTGTCAAGCAAAATCAGCCATTCTTGTGACGTTTTGCGCAGAAACTAACGTCGAAAAGCACGAGACAACGTTGCGGTAAATTAATTGACATAGCTGTCCAATTAATTTCATCAAGACGTCCTTGAAGACGTAAATTTTCCTCGAGTCTTTTCATTGCATAGTTAAGAAGTGTTAAGGCGCTTTTAGAGGGGATGAATCTTCTCCCAAACTAGACCTACTGACCATTGGAGTGGGTGAGTCCGCAAGAGAAGTTCAATTAGTTGGTTTGGAGTGAAGTTGAATGCTTCTGAAATGTCTAAGTGTTGCAGGGAGGAAAAAGAACGTCCCCGCCTCCAAATAAAACCAAACTTCGTCTATTTTTTTGTTCGCTGCTCCTCCTCTGGAAGAGGTTGATGTTGACTCAAACTAGAGTTCCAACTTCGGCTTAGTTAGACGGCATATACAAGCGGTAAAACATACTAATGTCAATACACCGTGAACGCCGTTGCTCATGACAGGGATGTAGGGATGTTCAAAGTCGGAGAGAAAATAACAGACGAGCCAACCATTGAAAGAGGGTAACATTACAATATAAGGTAAGCCACACGTTTCACATTCTGTTTTTGCGTTCAGACTGTTTTAACAAATATACAATGACCTTTCAATGCACATTACCATGATATAGAGAGTTAAGGTTTGGTTCAAATAATTATTGTCCCTGAAAGACCATTCAATGAAGATTTCAAGACAACACTCTCGTACCTTGTGCTTATCTAAATTTTATACAGCCACACTGAAAAAAGCCTAATTAAGAAACAACAAAAGCGTGATTTGGATACTTGTATTTGGCTGAGCTTACATCATCGATGAAAAACGTGTTTCTTCCATTGGGAACAAAACCACCAGTTCTATTTTAGATCCTAAAAAGCACTGGTGCTATAGTGGTGTAATGATTTATGGCACACAAAATCAACTTGTGTATTGTTTGATATATTGCAAGTAAGTTGTTAAATTAATGCTCATGGAGCTGTAAATGAAGTAGAAAAACCACCACAATAAGTGTGGATTCCATTGTTTTCCATTTACATAGCCGTCATTGCTTGTTCTTTGATGGCAGTTGATCTGCTGGAATGAATCCTTCTTCATTCAGTTTCCTCTTGTAATCATCAAAAACTCTTTTCTTGGCAAAATAAGACACCTAGAAATATCAAGTGTGATAACAATTATAAGTTATGAGTTATTCACAAAGTGGGATATTTTTAAATAAATGCTGGGGCACAGTCAGTCCGTCAGGCTGTCTGTCTGTCTGTCTGATGTAAAGCATTTCCAATAATAAACAATCCAATTTGCTCTGACACTTCCACAAAATAGTAAAATGGCTCTCATTCAGTAGGTGAGTACTGCCGTGAGCTTCAAGAAAATGTTTCCCAGTTGCTGAGTATTTGTGTTCAGCAACATGTTAAAAAAGGTGGCGGGCTGTATAGCCCACATAATCTGCCTTGCACAGATCACATCATAAATGGTACACAACGCATTGCTGATTAACAATAGATGGCTTAATTTCTCAAGGCTTAAGGTCTTGTTCTAATTTCCTGCTCGCAAAAACAGGTTGTAATATGGGGCCAATCTTATGCCAAGAGAAAATGAGGGACAGAGAGAGAAGCTCCCAGTCCAGGCCTTGGGATATGTCAATTCCACTTAAGTTATTTTAGGGTTGCCGAAAACAGCTGGAGTGCATTTCCTTTTACGTCTGCATGGTACCATTCTTTGGGTAATCAGGCAATTTAGAAACAGCAGTCCATGGGGAAATACGCTTTGTCGATAGAACCACCTTTTACGGGTACATTAGAGAGAGTTGGTATTTCTGGATGGATAAATCAAAGTGGCAGATACATTTTCATAACTCCTTGTGGGAATAAAATGCCACATGCATGGGCAGAAATGCAGTTCTGAGTGGTCCACAAAAACAACAAAGCGTTCCGGCGGAACATATTATAAAGGTCGTGGCTGCTGTTGTGGACTGTGGCTTTTTTAAATGGAGTTTACAAGCCGATGGACTTCGACATTGATGTTGGCAATGACAACGAGATTTTCTCCTCACGCTGAAGAGAGAAAGCTTACATTAGTGCAAATTAACCGAAGGTGAAGAAAACGTGGCATGGTTTCCTCTGTCGGAAAAGCAGTCAGAAGAAGTTATCTCTTTCGCTCAGTTCAGTGTACTTTAGTTGCTGGTTCAAAATCATTTTTGTTGCTTGTATACGAGTTATTTTGTCGTTGAATAGAAAAATTGTTTCTGTCGCTGATCGCTACCGCACTCTGAGTAGTTCTGTTTCTCTGTGAATTTAAAATTATTTCTGCCTGGGTTTCTGTCACTGATCACTTCACTCTGAGCTACAGGAGATGTTTTGTCGCTGTACCAGTACTCACAACTAGTTTTGTTGCTACATTTCCATGATTGCCATTTTTCTAGTTGTTTAGTCGCTGTGCCGGCATTCAAAATTATTCCTCTTGCTGAGCGCTACTCTCCAAGCAGCTCCAAGGGATTTGCTGTTGTATTCAAAATTATTTCTGTCACTGGTCTTCCCACTTTGAGCTGTTTTGTTGCTAGATTCCAAGTTATTTCTGTCGCAGATCGCTTCACTGCGAGCTATTTTCAATTTGTCACTGTACCGTTATTCAACATTATTTCTGTCGCTGATCACTTTGCTCTGAGCTGTTGTTTTGTTGAGTTATTTTCTAAGCTGATTGCTACACTCCAATTTTTTTTATCTGTGCTGTTGAGGTTTAAATAAACTTCTTTCGCATGGTTGGGAATTGTTTTGTTGCGGCATAGTATTCAAATTGATTTCTGTCGCTAACCGCTAGGCTTCGAATTGTTTTGGTTCCTGGATTCAAAATATTTTAGCAACCCTCCAAATTGTTTTTCAGCTTGGCCAGAATTACTCCTGTCCCTGGGTTGAGAGTAATTTTGTCGCTGGGTTCAAAAATAGTCTTGCCGTGGGAACCAAAATAGTTTTCTTCGGTGGGCTAAGATTTCTTTCATTGATGCGTTTAGAGGTATCAGGATCGCTACAGATTGAAACAGTATTTCATGTGATGTTACAATATCCAACAACACGATACTTCTCTGCATGTTGTTATACAAATGAAAGCAAATAAATTCTTTCTTGTTGTCATCGCTGATTTCTTTGATCCAAATTCTCAGGGGATAAACTTTGATATTTCTTCCACCCAGTATTTTTATTCCAAATAGGTTGTGGTTCTTTAGGCGCTTCTACTGACAAAACGTATTTCCACGCAGACCGCCCCTTCAAAATTCCCTGCTGATCAACGGGTGAAAGGTATCATGCGGACATCTCGGGAGACCTTTACCACTGTAAGATGAAGAGTTAGTTATGTCAGAAATGTAAAAAAAATGGGGTTCACCAACTTCGTTTGGAGAGAACATGCGCGGGAGAACACCCTAAATCTGAAAAAATCGGGCTTTGTTAGTGAATAGGGCCACTGTGTCTGTGAGCCCAAAATATTGCAATTAGATCTTTGAAGTGAAATGTTCCTGCCAAATATTGTTTAAGTGACCCTATTAAGTGAATAGTCAACTGGTGAGGTTCCTTAAAGAACAAGTTCGCATTTAGTGGCCATAGTTTCACGTGCCTTGTAACCGCAAGATGGTAGGATTTGATGTCCCCTGGACAGAAATCTTGAATTTTTTTTAACTTCCCGCATTGATTTTTTGTTTATTTTTGGACAATGTGGAGATAAATTGTAAATGAAATCTGTTTCTGGAAAGAAAAGTAGGGGCCACCAAACGTCCAAGATCGTTAAATCCAGGCAAAGCTATGGTAATGGCCATCTGCCCTACCATTGTTCATTTTATTACTTAGCGTGCACTCTCATGCATGACATGGCATGTGAATTTGCGTGTGCAGTAAGGATGCGCAGAAACAATTAGCGCAAATGTCCTTAAAAGGAAGACTAATTCTAATCTTACAACTGCTTTCAGTTTTCTTGTCTACAACCTGGCATGTTCTGATACATCAGGATACATTAGGAAGAAAATTACTAATGATGGAATCTATGAGAACCCTGGGATAGTCTAAGCAACAGAAAATAGAGCACAATTATTTGTCGCATTCTAAATTGAACGCTTCTGCTGCGCAGTGTAACATTGTCTTTAATAAAGAGTCTTTGTAGGGTTTATCAGAGTGGCTGTGGAATTGTACGAGTAAGCCAGGGTTTGTTGGTTTCCTGTATACTTGAGTTTCAAGTCTAGTCCCACTCTTGACAATTTCAATGCCAATAAAAGGAATCTTATCACTGACAGGGAGCTCCAATGTAAATTCCATGTTACTTGAGTTTTGAACATTTAATAACGTCATTTGTCTCGTTCATAGGAGTGCACAACATGAAACAGATGCATCAATGTGATTCTACGGTAGAGTCAGTATAAATACCCATTAGCAGCTCTACTTACCCAGGTTGCTGGACAAAGAGAATTGAATTCATCCTTCTCTTTAGTGCACGCTGACTCATCGTTACCATTCGACGACAAACAAGCGAAGTAACTATCTCGTGCTGCGTGACATTTTTTTCTTTGTTCTCCTGTTGGAGCTGGCATCGTTGGCTGAAATAAATACAAGCTTAGTACAAGATTCCACGTGCAGTTTCTTTTCTTGAGTCAGGCCGCCATTTTACTTTGCAGCCACCCCTTGCTTCTTGTCCCGCCCGCAATGGTTTCTGGGATCGTAATGGCCGTTAAATCGTTCTCCCGCTAAATACAAACTTGGAGAAGAAGAGAAGCGTAATAATGCTATACTGTTGAATTATTTTAGAGAAAGTGAAAGCAGTATACTAATTAACTGACAGTTATTACAGTTGGTACTACAGTTAAGCTAAGCGAATACATACCGATATGAATTCTAGCGTGAGATCCGAAGGAATTGATCCGTCCGTTGTGAGTTCTAGGCATGTATTTCGCGGGATAGAGTACGTTGTCACCCTCATGATTGACAGCGACAAAGAAATATTTGTCCTTGAAGTCGAAGACAGGCTTACATCCGATCAATGGAGAGGACAGTTTGATGCCAGATGTAAGTTGGAAGTAAAAGACATGAGTCTTTAATCACTGTTCCTTTTGATGCGAACTTAAATAACATAATTAACATGTTACCAGTGTAAAACGCAAACTGCAGACCGGGGGTAAAATGCAGACTGAAGACTATAGACTTTTTAGCTGAATCACTGAGAGCCAACCGTAAATTTAAACAGGCTAGCCTGAGCGTTATTTAGGCTAACCTGAGTGATATTCAGGCTAACTGGACTGCAGACTTTCACTGCGATTAGCCTGAATAACCCTGTTTACAGTTGGCACTCGATACTGGAAATAACACAGTATTTACTTATAAAGTCTGTAGTCTGCAGTTTGCATTTTACCCCCGGTCTGCAGTCTGCAGTCTGCAGTGTGGTTACCAATTCAAGTTTTCAATAATTGGTTAATTCCCTGCTATAATTTCTGGGACTTTGGCAGCTCACTTCTGAATATTAGTTGACAGTCTAATTTTATGGTTGCATCAGTTACTTGCCTTGATTGAGTCCTAAGGATTATGTAAGCTTAGTTATATTTATTTTCAGATATTGAAGACTTGACCCATAAAACTGGGAATTTCAAGCAGTTTACGGTGTTTGTCAACATGCTTGAAAATGCACTTTCAAAGGCAAGTATTATTTCTACAGTAGAATCCTGTGTTTTGACTACTCATAACTGAACTACAAGTAGTTCCTCTTTCACTTAGTTTGTTGAGCAAGACTGTAAATAAACCACCAGAAAAGAAGGCTGTGTGAAATCCTGAGGGTGCAAAGCATGCGAAAGGAGGGACTACCGACCAAGCCAGAGAGTTTGAATTATGCATTGCTCTCACAATGCAAAAATATGATTGCCTTGCCTTATGTTAGGAGTATAATTGACAATGTGTTGTCAACATTCAAGATGCATGTGACGTCTTGGAGGAATTTTTATCTCACTTTGTGAGAATAGAAAGCTTTGGAACCGCAGCAAATCAAAGCATTGGAATTGCATCTCACAGGCTGTGATGTTCTTGCGATTTTACCAAGAGGTCATGGAAAGAGTTAGATCTATCAAGTGTTTTGTTTTGCAAAGCTTTCCGCCTCAAACCTGAATGCAGACATTTTAGTGATTTCATCGCTCAACTTCATCATTGAAGAACAATAATTTCAGTGCATATGAATTGACTGAGCTTGGCTTTCCTGCTGTCCATTTGGAAGATTAAACTGGACTTTCACGTGAAAAGGGACATTCGCTTGAAACATTCTGCTGTTATCGGCAAACATGTTAAGTCCTGCAATTGGGTGATCTTCTCTGTCTAATACATAACATAATTCTTTGTAAAAACTCTGCCTGGAACAACATTAAAATTTACACTTACAGATGCAGCAAAAATTGTTACAAGATACCTCCTTTGTTGTCTTCTTTTCAAAACTTCTTTGGCAGTTTCACTTTACGAACACTAAACAAAGATATACTTCTTGCGACTTGGTTTTGCTTGGCTAGTTGAAGAATAGAGTGATTTCACTCAAGACATTTCCTGGGCTTATTGACAACAGGCGATAATAAGAGGACGCCAAGATAAGGAATCCTATTGGGAACGTGTAATTAGATTGAAAATTTACACCAAAAACTCACTTAGCGATGAAAGACCAAACTCTCTATCTTAGTCGGTAGTCTCACCTTTTGCGTGCTTCTCACCCCCAGGTTTTTTTGTTCGCAGTTTTCTTTTGTGTCACGCACGATGCACTCAGCAAACGAGGGACTACTCATAGTCTAACTCATAACTGAATGATTGATAAAATTGCTATTCAAATAACCTTATTGAATTAATCTTGTACGTGTTCATAGTGGTGTTAAACAAGTTAATCTAGTAGCAAAACAATAAGACTAAACTTTTAAGTTCAACACCATTCTGATATTAACAGCATTTTTAGTAACACCCCCACCATAATCATTTAATCTGTTCAGTTTAAACTTGGGTCTTGCAGAATGAGGCTAGTAAAGGTTGAATGCATGAATTTGGTGCATGTTTGCTATTGTTCTCTTCTCCTGAAGTGAACCAAAGTAACTTGCATTTTGGTCATCAAAGACCAGAATAAATAAATCAGTGACATTGATGTGTAATCAGAGGGTAATCAATGATCAGTCATTTGAATGATATTGGTCATTTATGCTTATTGCTGATGATCAAAGTGTAACTGTCAACAAAGTGTGGCTACAATCCTCTAGTCATTGATTGCATTGATTAACATTATATGTCAAACATTTATATAAAATAAATAAAATTAGATAAATAAGTTGTACCACTTGAATATCAGACTTTTTAATATGATTTATGGTGGAAAGTATCCCTGTATGACTTGTGTTAAAACTATAAAATGTAAGTTTGTTTTGGAACAATAATAGCATATCCTTACATTCTCTATAATAGCGTACAGTCTCTGGCACTGAATAAAGCAATTGGTATTTAATCTAGTCGTGGAAATAAATAGATGACTCCTTCTCTTGTTCTTCTAGTAATTCACTGTGTTGATTATAATTTTTCTCAGAGTAGTAACTCAGTATCTGTGGACCTTTTGACGTATGGTGACCTTGAATCATTGCGTAAACAACAACATCACAGAACTGGCTTTGGAACACAGCATATTCCTGGTGCAAAAACAAGATCACAACTTCATTCCAAGAGATACCTTATTATGACATATACTGTTGAATTTGACAGGTTAGCTATAGGTAACTTTTATAAATTGGCATTATGAATCTTATCAGTTGAGAACTGCTTGCCTGTGTGAATATGCACTGGTGTTATTAGGTGTAAGAAGGTGGCTAACAGCATCAGTTAAATTTTTTAAGTGGAAAAGGCCTTCAATAACTTTTGTATCACTACAAAGGGGAAATTGTATAGAGTTGAAACACACTTGGGCTTGTGAGTGTAGCAGAACATGTAGCTAAAGGGCAATTAGACTGAATATTCAAACATACCAATGTATGCAAGTGTTTTGAATGTGATGTGTGGCACCCCTTGCCATATTGAGCTTTGACTGCTTTTCCTCTTCCCTCCCACCCCCAGGGTGGGTACTCTCAGAAAAATTGGCTGGGGGTGTGCGTCCTCTTCCCAAATCCCTTACTCTATTTATGACCAAAATCTGCAATTTTCCCTACCCTATTTATGACCAGACCAAAAATGCGATACCCCATTTTAGACCTGCCTTGTAATTAGTTCCCTAGTTCAGACTAATGTCAAACTGCCGTAAACATAATTTGTAAAGGGATTTTGTTGATGTTCTTTTTGGGAATGATGAAAAAGTGGCTTCTTCTTAAAAAACGTACCCAATTCAAGACAAGAGTGTGAAAACCATACCCTATTTATGACCAAAACACCTGAAAATCCATATCCTTTAGGGGTGCACATACCTATGTAGCCCATATAAGGGAGTACCTCCCCCCGGCTCCCACCCTCCCCTCAGAGATGCAGAGTTAAGTTGATCCTGTCACAAATGATACTTACAGGATACATTACCCACTTCCTTTGCCATATGTGGGAAAACCAGATCCAGTGCAGCTACAAGAGACTATAAGAAAACTAAGAGAAGAAAACCAACGTCTTAAAGAACAGGTAAGTATTGGAAGATCACTCAGCTGTTTTAGTTAGCACCCAGCCAAAGGCTTTACTTTTAACCAACACATGTATTTTGCAGCTCATGAAAGGTTCAAGAACCTCTGCACTGACTCACCTTCAAAAGGAGTGAGTAAATTTCTTTTAATACCAAGGCTGTAACATTTCTGGATGTTATGATGAAAATTGGATGGAAAATGTCTACTTATCTAATGTTTGGTCATTTAGGAATGACAAGTTGGCCAAGGAAAAGATGGAAATAGAAAAGAAGTTTGAGACATTTCAACGGGAAGTGAAACATACTTCCAAAGCAAACACAGCCAAGGAAATCAGAGTGTTAAAAAAAGTTGTACAGAATCTTGAGGTAAGTTTAAAAAATGCAATATCCCTTGGGTAACATGCAGGATTAGGTATACATTATTGCTTTAGAAATAGAAAACATGTACCACGTTTCTACTGAGTTATAGAAACACGAGTGGAAGTTTGGGAGAACGAGAAATGCTGTGGGAACACGAGCTGCAGGCAAGTGTTTCCACAGCTTTTTCAAGTTCACCCAAACTTTCACGAGTGTTTCTATAACTCGATCGAACCACGGAGAACATGTTTCCTATTTCTTTTAGAAAATGCCGCGACAAAAAAAAGGGAAACAACTTTTTACTTTGGTCATCAAAATGTAAATTCTCTTTCCTCGCGCCATCATTACATCAACAGCTCGTGCTAGTTCTGTGTTTCTATGGAGTTACAGAAACACAATTTTTAACTAATCAGCACATGTATTTTCTTGGGGCTGTTTTCTAAACTACATTATTCGACCAGAGGACCTACAGGTAGAAGTATCTTAATTCTTTGTGATCGAAACCCACACTAACATGTTACTCTATGTTTCTTTGTGGTGTAATTACTATAATCTATGTTTTCTTTTCCAAATTATTTTTGTAATATTAAAGGAAATAATAAATATTTTAATTTGTTGTTTCTGCATAGTTTTAGAAATTGATATAATTATTGTTAATAAAAACTATGCATTTTGGATTTCCCAATTACTTTTAAGAACTCGACTGTGTTCCATTGAATGCTACTAACATTTGCCTAGTATTCTAATTACTGCCTGTACCAGTAAAACAGTAATAACATTATAACATAATTATATAATTTTTGTAGTCTCCAGTTTGGGCCATTTGCTCTGGAAAATAATTGACTTTCAACTCCATAATCCGCTTACTTTTCATTATTTAGAGTGAACTAATGAAGGAGAAAAACAAATATCAAAGAACAATCAATAAAAAAAATGAAGAACATAGGAATGTAGTTGAGGAGGTGAGTTAACAGTGAAATAATGGCAGCAGTATCCCTTTCACTCATGAAATCCACAACTTTATTTATGACATAACAAGTACCAGTTGTATTTGTATTTTCTATTTATCCACTTAAAGATTGACATACAACAGTGTTACAACAAAATGCACAAGTTTATGATATGTAAGCTTGACTTTATACAGAGCAACCTGTCCCTCTTAGTCAAGTCTTCCATAATGGAACACATCAGAACTACTTTTGGCCAGAATTTTACTTCTGTTTTAATTCATTTTGTTCAAGTCTGTTAAGGTCTGTAGGAGCTCTAATCCATTGTTAACATGCCAAGTTGGTTTGTTCATAGAAACACAAATCTTAATTATGGTGTTTATATCAGCTTTGCTTTTTTATTGGTGTTGTTCACATTATCATTTCACTTAAAACTAATCTGAAAACTTAATATGTGTAAAGTGATTCACGATCATTTCATTGTTTCACTGCTCCTTAAAGGAATCTTTATATTGTCATCATTGGTGTAAGCTGTTCAGTTTCTGATTGAACTGTCGGTTCTTACATTGAAAGTACAGAGTTAAACTGTCCCAAGGAATTTGAGCCCAACATTTTGTGTGATGAAGGGTTGAAAATTCAACTTTTTAAAGAATGTATGGACTCATTAGCACTCTTGCCACCATGAATTGATGCAGTCTTCAAAAGCCAATATCTTCTTCACAGTATGAATACTCCAACTAAGGCCACCAAAAGAATTCTGTTCAACTTGGCAAATGAAAACCTTGGATGTTAAGAAGTGAGTTTCCACAAATTATTGATCCAAGCAAGCACCACACAAGGAAGTAACAAACTGCTGTTAGACAATTTGCAAAGAATTTGTGGATCATGTTTACTGTCTTGTCCGAAATGTTGGTTGATATATCGGTCGAGAGTCTGTTGATAGGCAACCTATTTATTGGCCAACACTCGGTGGACAGTCGGTCAACAGTCAGTCGATAGTCAGTCGAGAATCGGTTGACAACCGGGCTATAGTCGGTCAATATATCAACCAACTATGGGCTGAGTGTCAGTCAATATTTCATAGAGACATATCGGTCACATGTCGGTGGTATATCCACAACAGGAGATAAGCACACCCTAATTATCAGGTTGTTAATGATCATTATTCTATAATTTATATTGCAGCTAGAAGAAATCCGTGCAAATGAGCGTAATTTAAGAGCGAGATGTAGAAGCTTAACAAATGAACTTGCAGTATTAAAACGAGGGTGAGTGTTCTCTTTTCTCTGAAGAGTCTATATTATAAATTGAAATTCTACCAGGAGGGGTACTCTTTAAATCTTTGGGTAGAGTTGTGCCCTTGGGACATTGAAACCCTTACTCTAATCTAGACCATGATCACCTTGATTTTGCAACCCTATTCAGGGCTCAGAAAAAGTGCTGTCCGGTTGTCCCGGACAAGAACATTTTCCTGCCGGTCGGGACAAGTAACTTTTCAGTCTTACTTCCCCAATGGGCAAAGTACCAGGCAAAGTGTCTGCCATTTAAATAAGGGCAAGCAAGATTTGGCAGATTCGAGAGCTGCTTGTCCAAAGGGCAAGCTAGAATTCAAGTTGTTTTTTAAGCCCTGCTATTCTAGACTAAGCACCAATAACCCCTACGGTATCCCATACTAATTTCAATGCAGAATCTTTATACTATTGTAGTCTAACATATACTAACTAAACAGCTATCTTACAAAGTTAATACAACAATGACAACAACAACAACAACTTTATTTAATACTCATACATACATTTTGATTGCATTTATATACAAGTGCCAAATAGTTGCTGCTTGATCAACTGTCCAGTGTTAAGTTAACCGAGACCACTGAATAAAAATACCGCTGAATAAAAATAGGCAAGACTCATCTGCACCGTATTAGTGTTAATCTGAAGAAAATAATCAACAAAATACCCATACCCTATCCCAGACTATTTTCAATGCAAAAACTTTATCACTATTGTAGTCTAACATACACTAACTAAACCAATATCTTACAAAGTCACTTCTGAGTTTCAGTTTCTATTATGGACCCTGAGTAAAGAACCCTGTTCTGGACTAAATCGTTTTATACACTAGCTACTTATTTGGTAAATTGTACCGTATTCTAGACAAAAACTATCTAATTTCTCTACCCTGTCCCAGACTAACCTGCCTTAAAACCATACCCTTCACAGTGGCACATACCCTCACGGCCCCTGGACCCATATAGCTTATATATGGGAGGTGTCTCCGGGGGTTCTACCTTTCTTAGATTTTTCTTATGGTAATCAACTTGCTTCATTGAGGTTAAGCATGTTTTAAAATAAATTTTTTGTCAATCTCACCTGTCCCATAGACATGGAGAAGTGAAGATATTTTGTGATGTCATTGCATGTACTGATTGCTGTGATTTACCACACAATCATAGGGCCATTTTGACTAAAGACACTGCTAAAAATCACCCATGTAAAATGTGTGAAAGAACATTGAACAAGTTGAGTCTTTTTTCAATTCTCAGAACTAGACCATCACCAGCCCAAAGTAGTAGCTCAGCTGCTAGGAGAGGCCGGGCTCCCCGACGTTCTATTTCTCAAGAAAGGAGACCACCTTCTAAACAGTCTTCAGGCATGCGCAGTAGAACACCTTCACCAGCAGGTGAGTTCTAGGAGCTGCTTGTTTTGTTCATTTGATGATCTGCTTGACGGGTATCCATCTCTCATTAGGGTATTGTATTTTCACAAATGTCATCAACAAACAACAATGTGAAACTATGAAAAGTATTTTTCACTCAGTCTTTTTACCTATAAAACAGCAGACTTACTAATATAGCTTTAAAGTGGTTATAACCTCAAGCCATGTTCAGTACCACATAAAATGCCACATAATTTCTTTTCTGCATTGTTTTAGAACTGAAAAAGCAGGATATTCTTCAATATGCTGTTTTGTCAAACAATCATAAATAAAAGTTTTATTTACAAGGCCATTAAAAACATAGGAGGCAGTGATTGACTCGTCTTTCCGCAGAGTATACTGTACCAAAACAAAGTTATGACCTAGCTAGAAAAGCTGCTCTATGAAGGTCAGCATAACTAAGTGTACATCATAATCCAGTGATGCATGTTCATGGTGCGCCTCTTCATTTCTATCAGTAATGTTATTAAACAATTGATTCATGCATTAGTGTACAAGAAGCACTCGGGAAGTTTGAACAGAAGTTAGACTTGCTCTCAACTGCATCTCGAGCAACTCTTATGTGTCAGTCAATTCCAGCAGTGTCCATCCCCACCCCCCGGGGCTAACCCCTGGGCATTAGCATTTTTTTTTTTTAAAAAATGGGCAAATTCCCCAGGGTGGGGACACACAAGCTGTCTAAATGCCCCAGGGTGGGGAAAAAGAAAGAGGGTAAATGCCCCGCCCCCGAGATCGTTGCCTTCCAACACCTCTGCAGTTTTTTATTAATCAGTGAATAAAGCGTTCAACATTTCAGTATTTTAATGCAACGGTAAGACTTCAAGGACAACAGTACGTGTTAGTTGATTCTGATTATATTTCTTTATATTTTGTTTTTAACAGTTTGCTAGAGGATAGCGTGACGTTAAATATTTTGTTGTATAAAAACCATTTGTTTTGAATATTTCGACTAGAACAACGACAATCCCGTTAACAATGTTTGCAATAAAACAATTATCATTGTTTTAGAAATCTCACAACTTTAATATTTTATTTCAATACTTGATTATAAACAGTTCGTTGAAGAAATACCTAAAATTGAGAAAACATACCTTTAAAAACATCTAAAAATTTCTATAGTCCCTGACGGACAAGCCATTGTTCGACAAACGCCTCGTCTTTCCCGACGAACTCATCCATAGCACTTTCGAAAAAACGTGTGTCAAATGCCCGGGGATCGCCTCGGGATGCGCAAATGCCCAGCCCCCAGGCCGCGATAAAATTGCGAATGCCCCACCCCCGGGACTGATGTGAGCATATGTCCCGCGGTTGCCCGGGGGGGGGGGGGATGGGCACTGCTGGAATTGACTGATGCATTACGCTTCCTTAGTGCTCTCCAAACTTTCCGCGTGCATCATAACTCGGTGTTGATACTTAAGCCTGTCTGAATCAATTGTTGTTTTGTGGCATTCAGTATTTTTAAGGCTTTGAACCATTTTCTAATCCTGTTGATACATATTTCTAGTTGGAAGAGCTCCACGGTTTGACCCAACAGCGTATCCTTTTGATTTCCGAAAAGTAACTATTAATTCTAGTTACTGAACAGATACATGACGGAAGAACTTTGCACAATTTAACGTGCTTGTCCTGTCCACTGAAATATTTCTTAATGACTGCAAAGATATGTCAAAGAAAAGCAAAGGAAACAGAAGGAGATGGACGAAGCCAGAGGGTGAGTTGAACAAAGCAACATGGCTTATGTTTCTGTAGACAAAGAAATACTGCATTATTACGAACCTGCTACTATCGGGACTTAATGTTAGAAGAACTGAGCAGCTTAAAAATGCGAAAACGAAATTATTCATGCTTCAAAATGAAGTGACAATGATGACAATGGGATAAAATCACAACATTCTTCAATTATCTTGAAAACATGTATTCATTTTAAACAAATAAGAAGTTTATCACAGTAGTGTCCATGATAGTTAGTTAGCTTGGAGTGGTTTGTTTTTTCTGTTTCAGTTTGGGATAATTGAAAGCAGAGGCAACATGCACCAGGGAATAGTTATATATATATTTTTAGTAGGTTTTACTAAGTTAAAGTATGTATTGAGTAGACATTGCACCTGTGGTCTTTAATTATTTGACAATATAGGCGAAAAAGATCCTATTCCAGTGGATCTGGGACACGAGCTCGTTCAAGGTCCCTATCAGCAGATCGCTTACCTCGTAAAGGCCCAGGGTCAGGAAGAAAGAACCCCAGCTTGTGGTCGGGTATGATTTGTTTTTACTTAATTTATTATCTGTATCTCATACTTTAGCCTGCGTTGCAGAAATTTCTTTCCCATTTTCGAGTTGTGGAGATTGAACAAGCAAGCGAGCAAACGAGCGCGCCTGAGGCGAGCCAAAAAAATTGGTAGAAGTGGGGAGGGATGAGAAAAAAAGGAGATGAAGCTTATTTTTCGCACTTGGCCGCAGTTTCGTTCGCTTTGTGTGCTTTTGCAAATAATGAACACCTGCAGGCTATTCATCCTCCTGTCAACAGACCATTTTTGTATTCTCGGTATTGGACTGGAACTAGCATGCAACTGAGGCTAATGCGGGGAGTCTTTTCGAATGCAAATGACATAAATCTCTTTTTAATGATATTTCCTCACATTAGCCTCAATTGCAAGCTCGTTCCAGTCCAATACCGAGAATACGAATATGGCCCGGCTAGTCAGTTGAGAACATTAATAACTACTTATTAACCGAGATTGAGGTCTTTACCGGAAAATCTCAAACCGAGACCATGCTGTATTGACCTCGCTATCGCTCGGTCAATACGGCAAGGCCGAGGTTTGAGATTTTCCCTTTAAGACCGAAAGTTCGAGGTTAATAAGTTGTTTATTATGGCTTTTTGCTCTGTCTTTGCAGGCCCGTAATCGACCCGTGGGCATTACGGGAGAATAATGCCCTACAATTAGCCAATCAGCGCGCGCGTCAGGTCAGCTACAAACACAAGCCATATAATAAAACCTTTATTTATGTAGAAAGTTACAGTCTTAATATTTAGAAAAAGCACATATTAATAGCGGACTGCCTTTTCGTTAAAGTTTTGTAGATTTTCAGCGGATAACTGTGCACCGTAATCATATGTTACATGCTAAGCGCAGTTGTTGACCTGGGTCAGCGAGAGCAAGAAAAACAGGCATACGGTCCATGTAGCGTTATTGTTTTGTTCCAGGTGATTGTCATGTGACAGTTGAAGTCTTTGCTCTTGGAATTGTTAATCTGTTGCATAAGAAATGTCACTACACCAGCAAGTGATGAAGGAATCACAGAATAGATGATTGCACCGCAGTCTCTAGTGTCTTTTTCGTACGTTTCTTCACTTTTGAATCTATCAATCAAGCATGTTCACATCACTTCGGCTTGTCTATTTTTTAATGTTACCAAAACGAAGGTATAATGCAACAAATACTCCGGTAAAAGAGAACACACGGGAAACAATAAGCGCTTAATGACTTGCGTCAAGAGAAACAGTGATTTTTGTTTCCCCGAGACCCTCACTGAGGTCGAGCCAAACAAAACTCACTGTTTCCGCGGAGCCAGTCGTTAAGTGTTTTGTTATAACTCCCAACTCAAAAATAGGAAAAAAAAACCCTGCGAAAAAATCGTTTGCTTGACGCCGGCTGGCACACAAATTTGCTACAGATTCAAAGAGCACGACCTGATCACGTGTAAGTCGAAAGTTCAAGTTGTTGTTTCCCACGGGGTTAGCGAGTTTTTTTCGCCCCAGGGAGTTAGTGAGTTTTCACCAACGGCACGTGACACGTTTTCCTCCAATCGGAAAACGAATTTGAGTTGGGAGGTATCACAAAGCCTTTTCTCTCATCCCAGGAGGCAGGAGAACATCGTCCAATGGTAGCCTGGGCACTAGGCGCTCGTCCCAGTCCTCTGTGGATAGAGACTACTTGTCTGATGACGTAGACGGACATACGAAACCACGACGAGTGAAAACCAGGTCAGCATTTCTCTAATTAAAGTTGTCGCTTTGATGATGTTATCATGACATTTGGCATCAAAAGGTAGAGAGATGCGTGATGATAAATTGACGTCATTAAAATTACAGTTTAAAACAGGGAGGGACCTTGACTACAAACATGTCTGGTAAATGTTGCCTTCATATCCTCTTATTGTCAGGCACAATAAGTTTATATTACAAAATAAGTAGCTTCATGGTTGCCTCACGGACAGTGTAGAGTTCCTTGTGTGAAAATACCAAAAAAATTATTTCCCAGTATTGTTATCAACCGCAAAACAAGCAAAAACCCTGCAACTAGAAAAGATTATTTGAAAATATCAAGTCACGAAAATAATCGGAAGTTAGGGCAATGTGGAAATAATTATTGGTTAATATACTAATACTGTACTTCCATTTAACAATTAGGTTGAGCTCGAGCTTTCTATCGCGTGATAGTTGACGAGGGTGCAGATCGTGTCAACTATCACGCACAGAAATCGAGGGCGAATAATCGAATTGTTTTAGCATAAATCTGCTTGTCGTTCAAAACTTTACCTAAATCCTCTTCACAGACACCTCGAAAATGCCAAGAAGTGGCCGTTATTTTGTTAACAAGCACGCTGCTACGCTACTCACTATCTATCACAGAATAGATAGTGAGTAGCGTAGCCAATCAGAGAACGTCACCCGTGATAAGAACTAAAACTCGTCACAAACACGCAACCAGCACGACTATTGACGGAAAAGGAAATTTATTTTTCTACTCGACTAACAAGGCGAAGTCGCAGTGGGGGAAACTGAATCAGACATAGTTTATGTCAAAGAAGATAACTATTTTATTCATATTTCGGTGGCCCTCCATGGCTTGATCAGTTCACTTCTTTCCATCGCCCTAGGCCCATTATCGGCTCAGCTGGAAAGACGAAGACTGGTTCCAAGAAAAACTCGTGGTACAGCCCTGGGGATTCGGATATGGTATGGTTTACTTTGATGTGCGTGTAGCAGCCTTTGTCTACTCCTTTTGTCCTTCATTTAATAATAAAAGTAATTTATACACTGGACATTTAACGTTAACATTGATTCTTACCATGGGAAAAAGGAGAAAACAGAGAAAACAGAAACGCTGTCTAACCTAGTGTCTAGCAACTTAAATTTTATTGTGTTTTGTTTTAGGAGCGAGGAACAGCAGTGAAAGTAGCCACAGTACCGTATCCTTGAATGTGGAGCAGTTTTTAGTTAACTCAAATCAGACCAATTCCTTTCTGTCAAAAATACCCGCCTTAGGTTATCCACTCTTAATCAAGAAGCCGATCTGTGTACTGATATTAAATTTTTGTGAATCTTGGTGAATTGCAGAAACAGAATGGTGTACAGTAAGGTATGGCCATGTTTTAGTTCCGGTGAAAAGGAGCATTCTGATTATTTGTCCAGTCCATTTTGTTTTGATATGTGTGGCAACACACGAATAGGTTTCATCGTTCGTTCCTTTTTAATCAAAGAGCTCTATGAGCAAACTCGTGAATTTGGCACTGAATGATGATTGGTAAGAGCTAACCTTTGCGTAATATGGAATTAAACTTTACATAAAATAACACTGATATTTAACACAGTCAAATTACAAGAAGCAACAACCAAAGGCAAAACTTCTTTAAAAATAATGATTCTGACAGTAAATTTTCACAAAGATCTTTTCTCCAGACTGCATGTCCTCAGCAGAACTGTTTACCAATGCTGTGAGATAATGTTGAAAGATGAAAGTCGTGCAAAACAACAGTATTTGCTGTTTGTTCCGTATTAGGGGAAATATTTTGGTGCTTATTTACTTTGCAAATTTCATTGATGTATCCATAGTATTACACTACAATGTGTGTTGCCTTACTTTGCCATGTGTGTTGTGTTACATAATCATGTGTGTTGTGTTACATTGCCATGAGTGTTATGTTGTGTTATATGCCATTGGTGTTGTGTTAAAGCCATGCGTGTTTTGTCATATTGCCGTGAATTGTGTACCAATCGTTTTTCACTTCTTGGCCCGTGCTGAGTTTTGCTGGCACTTTATAATTTCTAATTCCCTTTGGAATTGTAATCTCCCATGTAATTTCTTAACGTATTTCCTAGCTATTCAAGTACACCAGAGAATAGTCGAACACACTCCAGAGGTTCAGAGAAACACCGTCACGCCACGCCTTTACGAGGTTAGCTGACTTGTTATTCTAACTTGTATGACAGTGCAGTTATCATCCTAACATTTGGTTTTCTTTTCTTCAAGACATTGGGAACGAGTCCCTGAATCGGTCAGCGGAGATGATGGAAATTGATGCGCGATTGAACGCACTGCAGAAGTTTATGAAAGAAAATATGCCTTGATGCCTTGATGCCTTAGCACTTCACTTGTCTCATATAATCACATCCAGAGTATCGAAAATGATAACTGCCCACCTATATGTACCACAATATTTCATCGTACTCTAGAAATCTAGGAAATGATTTTCATTGTAAATAGATCATTTTACTAATTCTTAAAGTATTATGCTGTATTTTAGGCTGTTGTATCTTAATGTAAGTAAATGTTTTAAAGTCGACCCAATTAAACCCAACTAGGAACTAAGGGTTGTCTTGCTTAACGACTGCTGAGTACGACGGCATTACATCTGTCATGTCCAGCACATTTTGACCACGCTTTAAAAGGTCATCGGAAAAGCCATGAAGGCGAGCTCACGTAAAAATCTCAAATTAATTTATATAAACTGTAGTTTGGTTGGATTTACTGCCCGCTCTTGGGTGTTCCATCCTGTCTCTTTTGTGCCATTTTTTTGTCCTTGGTCTGTCCAGTGGTCCCTTTCTGATTCCCTCGTGCGTTCCATTTTTCGTTCTCCTTTTCTCCTTTTTTTTTTTTACGCTCCTTGTTGCTTTCCGTTGTGCTTTCAGTCGTGCATCTCAGCCAGAGCAGCCCCTTTTTTGTTTTTTATGCTAACGTTTTTAACTTCATACTTTTGTTTTTCTCGCAAAAGGTGAGTAACGTGAAACTTTTGTTTTTCCGAAAACACACGGAAGATGTACTCCTCCCGTTCTTCTCCCCTCGGCCACTTCACTCTAAGTTCCTTCTCGGTCCTTTCAGCCGCGGTCAGATCCTTCCAGCCGGAGCCTGGTTACAGGCTAAACTTCAACGTAAAACAAAAACCGGCAAATTTAATTATCAAATTGTCGCGAAAAAGCACGTTCTCATTGATTGCAGTATGCTTGGTTTTGAAAACACAATTAGTGTACAGTAATATAATATCGATTAATACAAGGCCGCGGGGCGTTTCAACAAGTTTCGGTTGTAACGATAATTTTAAAGGGTAACGTTTTGGCTGAATATATACCTCTTACTAACCGAGTTCTAGGGCCGTAAGTCACGGACCGAATTTTTCCCCCATCGATTTATGGCCCAAGCGCGAAGCGCGCGGGCTATAAATCGAAGGGAAAAATGAGGATCCGTGACTTACAGTACGGACCAAGAACACTTGGCGATAAATCACGAAACATTTTGGCATCAAAAGAGCTTTAAATTTTAGTGGGTCATACAGCAGATTACGGCCCGCCAAATTGACCAATCACAGCGCGCGTACTAACTGAGGGATATAATGAGAACTTATATTGTTGAGTTCTTTCATTAAAGAGAGAAGCCGCTAAAGAGAAGCCGCAGGTATATTTAAACCAGCGATTACATTTCTTGAAGCGAGCTAATGCGTCCTACATGCTGTTTTCTACCACAAAGAAAAGTACTTAACGTTTATCCGTGACCCTGTATGAACAGTATCTTCCACATAATATACGGGTTTATTAAAACCTGAATCATTGGATAATGCAATTCGAGAGTTTTCATTGGCTTAGCCATCACAGGATATTAGCCATTACACCATGGTCTACAAATATGGTAAGTGTTAGGGTGGTTTTTTGAGACGTTTTTAGATCCTGTTCGCGTTGTTCTGCCATTTAAAGACCAGACTTCAGCCGATATTGTACCAGCACAACTCAAAGATCTGAGTCAGAAAATTCAAGTGACCGTCCAGCTTACGTTTGTTAGTCACAAGATCAAATATCTGAAACCGCGCGAAGTCAAGCTGTCCATCGTTAACCAGCAATCCCTTGTTTATCAATTTAAATGTGACCTGTGTGATGCAGGTTATGTTGGATACACGCGGCGGCATTTGCATCAACGCGTAGACGAGCACAAGAATGCGTCTTCCTCCATTGGAAAACATCTTCGAGTGAAACACTCTTATGTGCCCAAGGATCTTACCGAGAATTTTACCACCTTAACAAAGTGCGAGAACAAGTTTGACTGTCTCATTTATGAAATGTTTTTTTTGTTAATGAACTGAGACCTCAAGGTACAGTCAGACTCAATTCGTGCGAAAGTTTTTAATCATTTTTAATTGTGTTATTCTTGCATACATTTTATTGGTGTTAACACCCTCTCCTACATTTACATACTTTACATACTTTTACCTCTGTTTTATATTAATACTTATGCAAAAAATTTTATTTTCACTTTTAAGCTTGATAATAACCGAAGTTTGGTCGAAACGTCGCGCGCTTTTATCGTTAGTTTTTACTTAAAATTGTTTTTATTTTAGTTTAGTTTTCTATATTTTGGGGGCGTTTTAAGTACAACTGAACAATTATTCCACTCGGAGTATAGCCAATTCGCCAACTCGGCGCTACCATCTCATATCCAACGCGCGCTCTTGGAATACATGTTAATTGTTCTACGTAGAACAATAGTACATGCTACAAGGAGAGCGACGGGTTTTCTGAAACAAATATAAAAAGGCAACGTAGATGTGACACGTTTTACATAGTGCAGACAGATACCTGTGCCGTGCCACCCTACCCTACCCTCTCCTCGCTACAAGACCAATTAATTAATTAATTAATTGATATGAATTAATCAAGCAAATATTCAAGTTCGAACGTCAGTGGGTTAGTTGTTTAGCGGACGGTAGCTCCTCAAACCATGCCAATAGTGCAATCTGCACTAAAAGCCATCTCCATAGCTCAATGGAGTATAAGGGAATGCCCCCCCCCGACATACCTTTTTTATAAAAATTGGCAAGTTTGGGGTCCCACATTTAAATAAATGTGCAACGTATTCTTATAACACTTCACATATTTACTAAATTCGGCCTGATAAATCGGCTTATTTTTGTTTGAAAGAAAAAATTGGGAAAAAGTGATATCGTCAAAAAGGCCCAACGAAAATTAGAAATAACCTTCAAGATCTCCGTCATCGGGAGTTGCCTGCTTCTTAGCTCAGCTACTAAAAATATGGAACGGACACGACATTACAGTTGGGACTGAAACAAGCTTTATTTAGAGATAATTTTATTCAGTGCAAACCAAATATACATATAGTACAAATGCTGATATGTTGAATTTAGATCAGAAATACTCCGCCAATCTTGGGTCGGTCCTGAGTTTTTGTTCCAGTTGAACGTACTTTTGCGGTGCCAGCTCCTTGTGTCTAAAGTAAAAGAAAGTTCTCTTTAGGCTGCATACGGATAGAAACAATTACCAAAAGTCGGTTGGTTAATAATTCCCTTCACATGGCTAGTATTTGTAGCCGATCTAACGCATGCTCTGATTGGCTTACTGTAGTGCATTATTCTCCCGTAATGTCCACGGGCCAATTACGGGCCTGCAAAGATAGAGCAACAAGCCATATAATAAACAACTTATTAACTTCGAACGTTCGGTCTTTACGGGAAAATCTCAAACCACGACCTTGCCATATTGACCTCGCTATTGCTCAGTCAATACGGCAGGGTCTTGGTCCGAGATTTTCGCTCTCGGTTAATAAGTAGTTAGTAATATGTACATAACTAAACAGCTCAAGTTGTAGGATTTAGAAAGACTAATTAAGCATTATGTAAAAGAGGCCTAAGAAAGGATGATTTTAAATCTTATGAACGATAATTGAGGCTCAAAATACACCGCAAAATATGAAATGCCAGAAGAGATTGCGCTAAAAATAAGAGAAAAATATTTGCTGCCTAATGTGCCTGAGAAAAATCTCTTTCAAACAAGCTTGACCAGGATTAAGCAGAGTTTAATGCCAGATGACATTTCACAGTCAGTCCCTATGTGAAAGAAAACCCTTGTGGTAGAATTTTTTTTCTCTCTTTGGAATATTTATCATTAAAAGTGGCTTTCAAACTGCCCGGCGAGACAGACAACAAATGTGCACAACTTTATATCTGATGGATTTATACAGGTAGGTTGCAGGGATATTTTACGAATAAATTTGAGAAATGAGTTAATTATTTATCTCCAAACAATTGCACTGCAATTTAATACAATAGGTCCGTGCTAGGAGAACAAAAAAGACCGAGGGCCGATATTCTCCCAGCAGGCTAGGTTAATAAGAGATTTATTACACCATTGTTTAGAAAAAATACCCCGATCACAGACTGGTAACACTTGTAAAATATCGAAAGTTTCAAGAGCGGAATTCTAATTGGAAGCTGACATGGTGTATACTCCCATCACGTCTGAAGCTAAACAAGACAGACGGAAAAGAGAGGCTGGTGAAAAAAGGGGAATCGTTTACGTGAAAGCAAGTTCTTTCAGAAACGTAAGCCAGAAAATCATTCGGGACAGTGCCTGGTCCAATACTTAGAGAATATTGGACTGGCAATGGAGCAATCTCATTGGTTGAATTTAGTTATTGGTCCTTTGAAAGATCTTAGTTGTGCAATAGTGTTCCTTAATGCGCCACTTCATACGGGATCTGAGTGGCGTATTTTTCGTATTTCACCCTGGCGAGTGTCGTATCGTTCAATGATGTCACATTACAGCCTTTTCCAGCGTTGAATGAACTTGGTTTCTTGCGTCGTTTTCTGTTTAGAACTATGACAGTGGCAGGCAGATTTGTTTTACTTTTACTTACAATACCTGTTAAGGCGTTGTTCAAGGATATGGATTCTAAACATGGCTTCGCTACAGTAGTTAAGGTATTCTTCTTCGTCTTCTTTTGTCATGGACACTTGATTCTGCTGATACCAACTTTGTTTGCGCTGTAATTCTTGTGTTTCCTGTCCCAAGAAAAATTCATGATAGTGAATGGAGAAGATTTCCTCTCCATAGGAGGAAATCTGTCTGCATTCACAGGAAGTCAACGCCGTTTAGATGTCTCATACATTGTAAAACCTTTGTTTAGATATAAAGATACATGAATGGTGCTTTTCAAAATATTTTCCCTCACTTTCTGAAAACAGTTTCGCGGATTTACTGACATAAAACGTCCATTCCTAAATAGATAAATGTGACCCAGTGAGGAGCTGTTCTCCAGACATTCTACAAACCTTCTCAAATCTAGCCTGAATAAGGTTTGCCTTGTCAATAAGACGGTGCTTAAGATCTTGAAGACACTCTTCTTTCAGTTTGTAAGCTTCCTGTCGACTGATGTGAGGAGGATCACCAATTTGAGCCAGGAATGGCGCCAAGTAATCAAGCTCCAATTCATGTTTCTTCATTGCTTCCTCTGCTGCTTTGCGCTCCTAATGTAAACACACCAGAAGAAAACTCATTTATCATATGGCTAGCAAAAACAATACTAATTGATAAGAAAAATTAACAATCTAGTTTCAGTGAGTCTTGTTTCTCTTTTGACACTGTTAATATAGTGTCAAGCAGTCGTTAATAATTTGCGTCGTACAACTGAAACCAAAGTTATCAAAACGACACGAAACAATCCAGTTTAACCAAAGAAAACTCAAAAGAAATATATGACCATATATGTAGCTAAGGGGAAGCGAGGGAGAATGTGTGCGAGCGAGTCACTGTATCAGGTTTAGTTTAACTTCTGATTGGACGACAAAGTAACGCCATTTTCTTTTTAAGCCAATCACTTAGCATAGTAATGCAAACCAATGCAGAACCAATGCAGATGTGAATTACTTTCGACACTCAAGTGAAGACCACTGTAGCCCCGACAAACAGATGAAAATGATACAGGGAATTTATCCGGTATTTTTATCGCCACGCCTCGTAGGGTAGAAAATCATGTCTTGATATTAGATAGTGTGTTCTATTTCCAAATTTCTCAGTTGCTTCATGGTATGCTTCCTGTTAGGGCGCGTTTTAAGGCACGTGACAAATAATCAGAAGCTACCCCGGTTGCTGTTGAGATACAATTTTTGTCTTGGTCGTGACTATCAGCCAGCCAGTGCTTTTTCAGGGTGATAACTTAAGGTGCGAACACTCTCTGTCCAGATTTTGACATGGAATCGCTACTGAACAGTACATGAACTGAAAAAAAAATTAAAAAAAGGAACAGAACACGCAGTAGCAAGCTGTTGTATCACTTGTATGTGCGTTCATAGCACTTGTACAGTGTGAGTCTGTTTACCAGTTCCTGGCGGTGTAATTTGGCCTTCTCGTTTCTCTCTGTATCGTACACAGAAACACTCAGTTGTGATGCCGCTTCTTCTTTGATTCGAAGTTGGAGGATTTCCTTCACCTACAAAATAACAACACCTGTTAAGCATTGAAGCATTGTCAGTGCATGTCAATAATCCGCCTCTTTTCATATCAAAATTCTGTCACAGGCAAGAGTACACAGCAGCATCTCGTCATTAAGTCCCCAGACATTTTTTAAAATGTTTTGTTTCTACCCAAATTCTAGACTGTTCACAGCCTCTCTATTATTCAACGCACGCGAAAGAAAAAGCGAGCACGAAGCACGAGAGGGTCTTTCGTTTTGCACTGGCGTTCAGTCACGTAGGGGCCAAACCACCCCCCTAATGTTTCATGAAGGCTATATTTGCTTGGTTTATATATTTCTGAACCAAGTTTGGCAGATGAGCTTTCTTTGTTCTCCAGTTTATTTCAATTTGGAAGTTGTGACAAAATGTCAGATTATGACGTCATAATTGATGACGTCACCAAAACGTGGTATAATGTTTTGTAAAATCTGATAAAAAGACTATCTCATTGAAAAGGCCTTGACTTGAGGAGTGAAATGCCGGAAACCGTTTTTTGCTATGATGATTATTTTTCGAGATATGGTAAGTTAAATATTTTTTCGTTCTCCCCCGGAATTTGCCTAACCATACTGTCTTTCTTAAGTCAGTCTCTCTGGTTTATTTTTTTAAGTTTTATTCTAGGAGGGCTAATAATCTAGAAAAATAGAAAGCTTGATGTTGTCAAAAATCGTATGGTTTTAGAAATTTGATTTTCGGCTTTGTTAGGATGGTATTAACAGTAAAAAAACGGGTGACGTCACAGGTTATGACGTAACAAAACTAATTTTAACGCAATAACACTAGAGGGATAATTTTTTATTCCGATTTTCTTCTTTATTTTTGCTTTAGTCATCTGGCATATCACATGTGCAACACGGCTGCATTTGCTGGAACAAAATTACGGCTCCAGTTTGGGGATTTTTCTCAAGGGGGGACCCCATATTTTGCAGAGTTATTTTTCATATTTAAAAATGCCATATTTCATTTAATTTTTGTGATATGGACAAAATTTTTTCAGGTTTCAACTCCCCTTGATGTGCTCTTTTGAACACATTGTAAAAAATATGCATATTAAAAACTTCAAAAGAGGCAAAAAACATGACGTCATCACTGTGACGTCACAAATTTGACATTTACTGACATTTTTCACGTAAATATAATTGGCAATAGGTCTCCTGTTCATCTGCCAAGTTTGGTGTAGAAAGAGTCAATACTTTTTAAGTAATGTGAAATAATGTGAAATACCCAAGAACTGACGAAACATTTGGGGGGTGGTTTGGCCCCTACGTGAGTTCTCTCACGATTCTATCCGCGCGTTTAACGATCGAATAAAAATACGAGAAAATGGAGGGCTGTGAGGAGTCTACCCAAATTTACCAACGTAGATTATAAACAACATAAGTACTGAGAACAGTAAGAGAGTAACAGATTAGTACCTCTTCTTCTGATGCTCTTATTTGGTTTGTGCTCTGTTCCTCGGCATCAACCAGTTCTACCAACATCTCATAAACATGTAAATTTTTATGTGGTTTGATGAGAGGGTCCACCTGTTAGCAGAAAATGTGCCTGATTAAAAAAAAATACTGTGCTATGGAATATGACAGATACAGGCCAAGTTTTATTTATTCCGACCGCTGTTATGTATTTACGTTGGTTTTAATTAAAGTTTCAGATTAAAGATGGCTTTGTACTCCTTCCAGAGTATTTAAAAACATACTTATAATTACGATTCAGTGATAAAAAAGAGTCATCGAACTCATTTTTTAGTTATAAGTACTTAAAGCTGAAATAAAGGGTGGTTTAAACAGGATGTACTGTTGTTATGTTAACCTATTTTGCGATAAAGATAACCAGAACTAGTTTACGAATGATTGGGCGTTTGTGGGATACCAGCATTGTGACGTTCAATCAAGTGTAGAATTAATCAGTTCAAGTATAACTGCTGGAACCAGTTGCCAGCCACCTGAAGCTACAGATGTCTAAAGTACACGCAATAAAACTCACCTGAAATGTTGTAGTCATATCCGGCGTCATAGTTAGAGTGCCTCCTTTTTCTGTGGTGTGTGGAGGTCGGATAAATTCCCTCGTGGAAGCCGTTACTCTGTTGTCTTCCAAATGAAACGTTAAGTTTATTCTCTCGTCAGAGACAAGGAAAACTCTCTCCGCAACATCTTCGTTTGCTTCTTTAGACTTGTTACGGTGAAATCTCTCAACTATTTTCTGTTGAAAAGGAAATGATCTTAACTCTGGTGTTTCGGATAATTCGAGTGCCCGTGGCTGGCTATATGTATTTGTGCCATCTAGCAACAAACTACATTTGATAACAGTCGGGAAAGAAAATTGAGTTATGAGACTGAAATGAGCAGGAAAGCATTAGCCTGCGAACCAAGTGACAGCCGGAAATACGAATGCTTTCGCAGGCTAGAAAGCGTGGACTTATAATGCACAATACGCGCTTGAAGAATAGCTATTGTAGCATACAAAGTCAGCTGACGGTTTGAAGGTGACGTACCACTATAGGTCTTGAGTTGGCCTCCTGCGGCCCAAACTTTTTCACTCGCTTTCCAAATGTCACCTGCCGATAGTACATGAAATCGTCTCTATCCACATAACTTTCCGTCATTTCCTCTGGCGACTCTTCACGCTTAACAAGCCCGTCAATGCGAGCACTGAAAAAGTACATGTCAGTCAGGATATTTTACAACAATTATGTTTGAGTGCACAATAATTGTTCACTGGAGGTTAGGTAAACATTGGTGATATTTAAGGAGACGAAGCAGAGGTGAATATTCTCCAAAGAATAAATTTATTGGTATAATTTTCAAAATCAGTATTAAGAACTAGAACCAAAGAACATGAACATGTGACATGAACAGCTCGCCAGGATAAATTTGGCACAAAGTCAGCCTTTATCAGAGGCAAGGCTAAGGAAGGGAGGCTCACAGCTGAAAAAAAGTTCCTTAATGTATATTCAGCTTCTATCTAGTAGCAGTAGCAGTTCTTTTCAAAAAGCCTTGGAAAGATCCAGTTTGCCCATGAAAGAAGTGACGTACCTGGAGTAAAATAACATAGTTCTATCGGATTCTGGACCCGGAGAACTTGCTTTGTAGGTGTGTTCTAAAAAGGGCAAAAGGGGAAAACAATAATTATGAAACAATACGTGCGTAAGTGTCTGCACGCACATAAAAAGAAACGTTAGACTGTTTTTTATTCTGTTACTAGATTTTAAAATAATTCGACTTCATTTACCAGTAAAAGTTATTTTCCCAGTTGTTTAACTGGGTCAGCTACCAACAAAGAAATATCAATGATTGGTTGCACAATTTTCCTTATCCAAATCGCAATTAGCCAATCCGAAGCCTTGTCTACTGTCCTACAATTTAATCAGATCCTGCATTATTTAAAACTGGATCATTGGATAATGCAATTCGAGAGTTTTCATTGGCTTAGCCACCATGGGTTTTGAGACATTATACCATGAAATACAAATATGGTAAGCGTACGCGTGATTTTTTGGGCGTTTTATTCAATCAATCAATCAATCAATCAATCAATCAATCAATCAATCAATCAATCATTATTGAAAGAGGGTTACCGTAGTTTTTCGGTTATAAGGCGCACGGTTTTTTCGAGGAAAATCTGTTTTTTCTTGGGAAGTTTTTGCCAAAATTGGGGTGCGCCTTATAGCCGAATATTTTCGCGCAAAAAAATCTAACGACAGCAATTTTACACTTAATAGTACACTTAATAGTACACTTAATAGTGAGGCGACTGATAAACCTTAGTTTCCTATATTTTGGGGGCGTTTTTAATGAACAAAACGCTTCAGGACTTGATAATATCTCTGCCAGGTTGATTTGTGAATGTGCTGATTAAGTGATCTGTTTAACAAATCCTTGTCTTCTGGCATATTTTCCAACGAATGGAAATGTGCTAGAGTCACTCCGTTGTTTAAAGAGGTGTTATCTCGGTAGTTGCAAAAGTATTCCAGAGGATTGTGATGTATTTTTATTGTGTTTAAAGCAAGATTAAAGATTAAAGAACAATTGTTCCACTCGCGCTTGTTGGATATGAGCTAGTTGATTATAGTCAACTCGGCGCTACGCACCTCATGGCTATCTACCATCTCATATCCAACGCACACTTGTGGATTAACTGTTAATTGAATATCAAGTCACTGATCTGATATTTGCCAGATTTTTGGTACTGTACTTATACCTAATCCTACCTTTTTGATATGCTTCAGCGACATATATGGCAAGTTTGGTCAAGCCAAAATCAGAAAAGCGAGACCAAACGAGCCTAATATGAAGCGAACCAAAACACGATTAGGTATTTAGGTACCCGAGGTGCTATATATCGTAGCCATCAGATCAGTGACTACAGTTGATATCGCAAGATATCAGGACAGTAGACAAGGCTTATGATTGACTAATTGCGACTTGTCTTGTGTGCGAGTGTATGGTGGATGTTAAGTGGTGGCCCGACTGGTATAAAATGCGATAAAAGTGCTACAATTTCCAACCTTTAAGACAGTCCAGCCTGCCAGGTGCAAAGAATTCAGTAATAAGTCCAGTGGTCATGTTATGAACTTTAGTCTCTAGCTTGTCAATCCGGTGTTTGTACACTTCTCTCTTCTCGACAAGATCTTTTACTAAAATCAAACCATTTTTACATTACTTTCAAACATGATAATTTCAGTCTCATTCAGCCAGCCTTTTTTCCAGTACTGGTGTAATGAACTACAAAGTTGGTACTTTGTTTAGCTCTGTGGTACATCAATAACAATCACAATTAATATATGAAGAATAATTAGAAATGAAAGGCAAATTATAAAAATGTTAATGTGATGTACAAAAATGTAAAGAGATCAAGGCAAGAGAGGAAGAAGTTTTTACTTTGCTCATTCATCATTACCAGAATATTTTTTTTTGTCCTCTGTAATTACATGTCTTTATTTAGTCCCTTATCCCCAACCTAGAGGTGCATTTTAATCAGCTGGTAATTGCAAGAAAATGTATCAACATTGTAAAAAGAAATTAGACAGTGCAAAACACTGTAAGGAGAAATTAAATAACTCTCCAGACATAGTAATAACTGATTCTGATGTAATATATACATATTGTAACTAGAAGTCTGATGTTATTCCACATTTCAAGCTGCTACAGGCTGCAGAATAGTTCCAGCTCATTCCTTATGTACTCACACTCATAATCATTGTAACTTGCCAAACTGGACACAAGACCATCTTTTAGCAGATACTCTGCAAACTTTTCTATCTTGGCTTTCTTGTACAGCTTAGTCTTCTTTCCAAAAGGACACCTAGTTTGGAATTCTTCAACCAAGATAAAATGATTAATCATTGTCTTTGTTTATCTACCTAAATCTTTTTAGATCCCCTTATAAATAATATATCTCTGAGTTCATTTTACTAAGATTAGAAATAGAAATAAAGTCCCCAACCTTTTTAAATTCATATTTCTTAGGGTCAAAAAATACATTGTTACCAAAATGTGTGAATTACTCTGTCACCTTTTAATGCAATTTCAATAGGTGCAACCCAGGAAGGAGGCAAGTCAAAATCAGATCCCTCGTCATCATTCTGAGAAAAACAAAGACAAACAATGTCACAGCTACACAGATGACTTTTTAAAACAAAGTGAAACCTGTTTTAAGCAGACCCCATATTAAGCAGGCACCTTTTATTACGCGAACAGCAGTGCAAGTCCCATTTTTCTTTTCCCACATTCACTGTAAAAAATACCTGTATTCAACAGACACCTCTATTAAGCGGATGTAGACGTCTTAAACTTGACTTTTATGGTCATTTCTATTTGTTAGAAACCTGTATCAAACGGACACTGCAAAAAGAATGCCTGATTTTTTTGTCCACATTTTAGCAGTATGGTCATTAAAGTTTGCCAACAAACTGAGCTGTCACAGAAATGCAATATATTTTGTTATTCGATTTTGTTTTTACAGAACTTTGTTCTTGTCTGATTTTGTGAACCTTCACATGATTCAATCAATATAGATACTGTTACTGTATACTTAAATCACTTTACCTCATATACTTGTCATTGTTTATGGAAATAAGGTATTTCAGGGTTATCGATCGTTCACAAGAATGTTATTTGTCCCTTTCAAGGTCTTTTAATACTGACCAATATTGATATGATCCCTCCAAGTCAAATTCTGAGAAAACCTGTTCTCAGCAGACACCCTGTATTAAGTGGACACTAGTAAGGGTTCTGAGGGTGTCTGCCTAATACAGGTTTGACTGTAGAAATGATATATGCCAAAGGGTAGAAAAGAGAAACAGATTCAATCACTGTATTAAGCAAATTTTAATGTTAAATACTTAAAAAGTACTTCTCTCTTTGTCTTATCTTAGTTTTTGGCTTAAAAAGACACTATTCACAATTCTCTTATTTTGAGAGATTTGCATCTACAGTACAGACTCTCAGTAGTTATTCCTAGTGTTTTTGGAGTCTATCTACTACATACTAGTTATGCAACACTTTCGAGTGGTTCACCATTCCATGAGTCACTTGTATTTTCTCCGTATACACACAAGGCCTTAGGCAAGTGTGTATGCCAAGAAAATGCATTAGTGACAAATGAGATATTCCATGGTATACCACTAGAGAGCATAACTACATTTTATACCATGTCATAGAAAATACAGTGGCTGACACAATCAAAGCAATATACACGCAATGCATGATGGGAAGGTCGGATGTAATACTGTTGAATGTACAATGGCTTTACTGTATTCTGATTGGCTGTGTTTTCTATGGTATGTTCAAAAATCTATATACACTTATCTGAGCAGCTAATTAGTCATGCTATTGATATACACCTCTTCATCATCTATATCAAGAGGGTCAGTTTCATCCACAGATGGGATCATCAGCAAGGGTTTATCTGTGGTGGAAAACATGAACTCCCACTTGGATGCATCACCCAGGTCATACACAAGGTCCTGTGATGGAAATGGAATCAAGAGTTAATTAAATAAATAACAAATAAAAATAACAACGAAATCCCACCTTCAAAACATGCAAATGACCTTAGTAATAGATGTAAAAACATGACAAGATGACTAACAATCTAGGGCATGGTACAAAATGATAACCCCTCCTGGAACATCATCCTGGACTGTGACCCCACTCAAAATAAAATATATATATAAACATGTCTATGTTTTTGCAGATCAACAAAAACAACAGTTATGTAATGACCTAATCTAACAAAATCCCTCTTCCAAATTTTCCATTTACTGCTGGTGAATGCAAATACATGTCATAATCACCAGCTGGAGGTAGTATTTTGTTTTAGTTACCCATGCTACAAAGATTCTCCAAACTGCTAATTCACAAACTTCAGATATGTAAAAAGAGACCTGATTTTTTATGTGTCTTACAAATGGGAATTGCGGCCCTAATAATCAGTGCATTAATACACATGTACCTGAACACCATGTGAACAGTCTTGCATGTTAACCCAATAATTCTTGTGATTCCACACACTTTCAATTCCAAGATAAGCATTGTGTGTGAGAGGGTGACAGGCTCCTGTAAGAGTCTCAATAAAGAAACTTTCAGGGACCTCTCGCTTTCCTGATAGGACCAGAACCCAACAGTGCACCCTTAATCCATGCAGCTTGTCAGGCTTAGGCTTTTCCAATTCCTACAGTGAGTGTATTAAAAAACAACAATAACAACATTCATTTACAATTTTAAGTGAAAATTATTTTGTTTTAATTATTAAAACATATTATTATATGGCTTGTGTTTCTAGCGGATCTAACATGTGCTCTGATTGGCTAACTGTAGGGTATTTTTCTCCCATAATGCCCACGGGCTGATTACAGGCCTGCAAAGACAGAGCAAAAAGCCATTATAATAAACAACTTATTAACCTTGAATGTTTGCTTTTTATGGGAAAATCTCAAACCTCGGCCTTGCCATATTGACCTAACAATCGCTTAGTCAATATGGCATGGCCTTGGTTTGACATTTTCCAGTAAAGACCTCACTCCCATGTAAAAAGTGGTTAATAAAATTTTATTGTAAATTTAACCTAATATAAAGTTACACAGTGCCTCTGGTACAGTTGTTTGATTTGATAATGGAAAGACAATTAACTAAAAGCAGTGAAAATATCAATTGACTGAATGCCTGCTATTCTGAATGGGTGTATGATCAAGTAAGAAATTATAAATAGATACTAACTGGCCAGTTACTTTAACTCTCATTACTGTTATGATGTCTCATATATATGTTAAATTGTTCTGAGACAGAATATATCATGATCAAGTGGTAACAGAAAGGTAAGGGACGTTGGCATTTGCTCAGTTACCTTTTCATCTTGCTAAAAATATGCACGTGCACCGATACAAAATCCTAACAAAGACTCTTTGTGGGCACATAGTACAATACACACTGCTTTTTAGTGCAGAGAGCACTATTGGGATGGTTTAGGGGGCTAATGTCCTCTAAACCGCTAAGTCCTAAGGGATAAGGTGTAAACTTTGTTTGTTTGATTAATTCATTTCAATTTATTAATTAGCTTTGCAGCAAGGGCAAAAACACATTTCCTACAAGATCACACACTAACATTGAGAAGAGCTGTCTTGACAAATGGTAATTAATTATAAGTTATTCTTGGACTGTGAATGAAAATACACACATGAAACATACAAACTGCTAATGTCTCATCAAAATCCCTAGCTTACTAGCAAGGTCAATACAAAGCAGGGGTGAACAGCAGGGGTTCTAGAGGAACCGTGTTGTGAGTACTGCATCAGAGCTATACGTTACACTCTGCACTATCTGAGATTGTCTCACTAGTTTATTCATAATACAGGACTATATACTTTTTCCTGTTTTCTGCTCTGCTGAATGATATTCGGGAAGTTAGATGTTCTTTTAATTACATGGTTTACAACTTTTTCACAATGACCGCAGTTACATCAATTTTTGAAATGCTGACACGATCATCTTACCGCAATTCTTGCCCCTTCCTCTTCTCGCCGTTTCCTTTCCTGTTCCTCTTCTTCGGCTTTTTTCTTTGACTCAACTTTAGCTTCAAACTTACTTCTTAAATCTTTAGGAGGTTTCACTGTGTACTTTTTAACTTCTTTTTTCACCTCTTCCTTGGTTACCTTTTAATTGACAAGTCAAACCCATTTTACATATATATATACATATACATATACATATTCATATACATATACATATACATATACATATACATATACATATACATATACATATACATATACATATACATATACATATACATATACATATACATATACATATACATATACATATACATATACATATACATATACATATACATATATATAATTTCAACTCTACACTTGATGTAAGTACACAACCACTGAGAGATCAATAAAAGCAATGAAGCACATGACCTTGACAAGGTAGGGTGTAGTCTGCATCTCTTCTGAGAGTCTGTGTCTCATTCTCTAAGTAGTGCTGGTTATCATTGCCTGCATGGTTACTGGTCGCAGGTATCACAAATAAACTGAATTTATCTCCTCCTGACCAGCGACCAACAGAAACAAATAAAGTGACATAACAAAGGAGCCAAAGGATCTTGAGCAAACAAGCAAACACTTTGTGAACTCACTACCAACATCAAAAAACTTTTCACTGGCGAGGAATATTTTATGGTCACGGAAATACAAGTTGTGGCCATGGGGTGTGAATGTAACACATAAGTCCTGTATTTTCTTCTGATTAATTTTGCGAGGAAAACCAAAAATAATGCAATTAACAGACCTCATCTTTTTTTCTCAGGAGAGGACAGATTTCTCTTGTTTCATCCATGAGTGTTGTTTCTCTGGTTGCATACCCACACACACAGTATGCATCATAACCAGCTCCAATCAGTAAGGAACTCAACAGGACACTAAAATCAAAACAGTTTCCCTTTTGGCTCCTCAGGACAGTGGTAGGAGATACCAGGGTACTTGGCTGTCAATAAAAAAGCATCCTCAGCTCAGAATGAAAGTTGAAACAAATCTCTCACTTCCTCCTGTGCATTAAATATTAACTAAAGACAGTGTTAGAACACTGCATGTTGTTACTCAGATCAGCAGAGGAGAGGTCGCTCTAAGATGGTGTAAGTTAGGAATGGAGGGAACAAGCTCCTCACATCAATCAACAATGACGGATATTTTTCTATGTTTGAACATTTGCTGGGACTTTCTTTTAGCAACATTTGATATAATTGTGCCTCGTGACAGGTCCTTAAAAGAAATCTGTGAAATATATAGGCAAGTCTGTAATTTAAAGACTGCTTATTTGAGGACTTGGGGGCTTTCATTAAGCAAATAAGCTTATTTTAGGTAAGACCTGAAGGAGGTGTGATAATTTTTGACTTGAAGCTGCACATGCATGCCGCAATTTGTTAATAATATATACTAGAAGTGGGTTGAAGACTTCAAATCATACAACTGCCTTTACAATGATTAACCCCACCCCCGCTCCACCAGGCTCAGATTTAGGGTGGTGGATTGGGTGGTTAGCAATTCTCTCTTTGGAGGAACAAAAGAAGAAAAAGAATTTTTTAAAAATTGGGAATACAGAGTTCAACTTTCAGGAAAAAACCTTGGGGTCTTGATTTAGTGGCCAGCAAAAGTATTTCGGTAAAAAGTGTGAAAATATAGTCGCCAGTGAAAAAAAATTTGGTCACATTGGCGACCCCAGTGGTCGAAACATTGAGCTCTAGAATATTACGTAAGAAAAAAAGGAAAACACTCTGGAAACTACCTCATCGTTATTTCAACTTTGTGGCACTGCTAGTATTTCTGGTGTAACAGTTTTAAATTAGGTTCAAATTCTCAAATTGCCACAGTAGGGGGCATACCCCATTGATTCTGCAACTGGAAGATATCAGCCGACCCCCTTGAAAAACCCTGTATCCCCCCCACCAAATTAATGCATGATGAAGGCAAACTTAAACAAAGCAAAAATATATTTTTCCTCGATTAATACATGTCATCACTGATTTTACACATGATATATATTAAAATGTCTTGGTGACTTGTAAGTGGATGGTATGCCAGTGGAATGCCTACAAGTATACTAAATAGTAACACTAAATATTTCCGTCAAATGAAGAAAGCTTACCAAGTCAATTGGTGGATCCAAAGGAACAAATGTCAGATAATCTGAGACAAACTGTGCACAGCCATCATAATCATACACCTCTTTGTATGGCAGAAGCGTTGGGCGAATTGTTGTGCATACAAATTTCTAAGAATGAAAAAAAAAACATGGTTACATATTTTTTTCTGGAGTTGTAAAGAGACCTACATGCGCACATCGGTCATAAATTTTATATAATTTCCATGTCAACCAACCATTAAGCCTTAGGCTGAATGAGTCTGAGACCTGCAGGTTGGAAACTTCCATCTTACACCTACTCATGACTATAGCTAACTGAGAATTTTTGAGCTATTGCAGCATCAACTGGCACAATTTGACATCTGTCACATGCCTGCGGATCAAAGACATCAATCACACACCTACAGCTAGAACAATTTCACATGCATGACTAACAATAACTACTCTGGACACTTGTTCAGTAACCATTAACATGAAAAATTCAATTCAATTTCCATCCAAAATCAGAGTCCAGTGAACAGCACTAAATGTGACATTTGGGACCTAAACAACAAGTTATAAGGTTGTGTTTCAGTTTGAGGGACTGGACACCACTGCCCAACCTTTGGTTGTATGATGTGACGTATTAGTGATGTGCTAACAAGACATCTTCAGGAATCTTCTGACAATGTTTGGAAAGTCGTCAGAATTTTTTAGTGGATAATACAGGTTGACAAAACCAACATATCCTAGCTTGGATATTAATTTCTCCACTATTTATCCTTTGATCTACTGGGCCATATCATGGAAGTTGGCCCTTACCAAGTTGTGGGACCAAGCTATAGTTAAGCTTGGGACTAAGCTGTAAATCAACTCTAGAGTAGATAGCAGCAGCTAAGATAGAGGATTTTAACCAACACTTAACATAAGTAGCTAGGTAATCTCAAGCTCAAAGATTATTCCACTATCAAGCTAAAACGTTACATAATTACCTCTATTCCACTCTCATTAAGAGGATTTAAAAACAAGGGTTTACGATCACGATAGAGATGAACAAACTGCCGTCTAAAATTCTCACAAAATGACAACACAAGTTTTTCCTTTGGGGTATTTGATTTGTGGGATTCAGGAAGAGAAGTATTGTCAACACCTTTGTTTCTATAAGAGACAGAAAAGTAAAATTAATGTTACTAAAAACAGTTATTAATAGATCCTGAAGATGAATACTGCTTTAGTTATCAAAACAACTCATTCATCCATCCTTTTGATGCCAACACATTTGCAGAACTCATAAGGCCACAATAATAGGGGTTTCAACTGCGCAAGACACTGAGTGACTGTTTATATGCTTTCATTCCTTGGAGAGCATTTTTATGTGAATAAGTCTAATGAAGCAAGATGCCATGGCAGGGGGGGAGCTCCAATATATGAAAATTTAGAGGTATGTGCTACTGTTAAGGGTATGGTTTTCAGGCAGTTTAATCTGGAATGGGATATAGAAATCACACAGAATAGGATAATTAATTCACCGAGAAAGTGGCCAGTGTACAAATAATTTAGTCTAAAACAGGGTTATTTACCCGGGGTTCTATACTAGAAATTGAAACTTGGAAGTGACTGTAAGATATCGGTTTAGCTAGCGTATGTTGGACTATTATACTGATAAAGTTTCTGCATGGAAATAGATAGTCTGGAATAGAGCAGGGGTTTTTGGGACCTCAAGTCTTGAACAGAACTGCAAAATAAAGTTGATCATGGTCTAGTATAGGGTAACTAAGGGTTTCTGTGTCCCAGTGGCAGTCACCCTCACCCAAAGATTTACAGAGTTACCTCTTGGTGAGTACTGTTGATTCATGCCACCATTAATTAATCCATGCTTTAATGTGCATTGAGTTATGATGCACGCAGGACATTTGGAGAGAACAAAAGAAGCATAAGAGTTTCCTAGGGAAAGCTGAGAGCAACTCTTAAGCTCCTTGAGCACTCTCCAAACTTCTCAAGTGCTTCATAGCGTAATGATGCATGGCCAAAATTATTGAATAAATTGATTTAAAACATCATTAGCTGAGATAAATGTATGATGACCACCACTTGAATGTATAAGAAAAAACCTTCCCTGGGATGGCTGAGGATACTAGTATTTCTTGGAGCTACACAGAATCTCCAGGTTTGGTCGACAGCCATGTTTATTGGATGATATCAATGAACGTTTACTTTACTGGCAGCCATGCAATCATCAGGGTGTATCTATTTTGAGCAAATGTGTACATTCGATGAACAATGACAATGTTCCTACATGAAAAAAATAGCTGTACTTTACTGTCAACATTAGTGAAAACATTCAGGTATTCAGGTATCAACTGATTTAGCGCATACACTTTTACGATAGATACTTCAAGGTAGTTTAGAACCGTCCCTTTGGAGAACATAGCATAAGTAGGTCTAAATGTCTTAAATTTTATTTTGTTTCTACATTATACAGCTCTATGCAGCTCAACATTAGAACGGGAAAGCAGAACTTACGGTAGAGAATTGATATCTGGAGCCGTGACTTGGATTTTTGCTAATTCCTTCTGCAGGGATTCCATATCAATAACCTGGAATGGTCGATTGTGTTCAGACCAAGAATACAATACTTCACAAAATAACCGAATAAACTGATTGTTGTGAATCTTCTTGGCAACGGCTTTGACTTTTACTAGTCCGAGAGAAGACTGGAAACATTTTCTGACTCGACCCAATCTTCCGCGACTTTTTCGCTCTTCTTTCTTGGCGTCGAAGAAATGTTGTGGATCGACCAAGTTCAACAATGGTGAAACTTTTAGATTGAGTATCTGCATTGAAATTTTTCTTTTAAAAGTGCTGAAGTGATGTCATTTAAAAGTCCCTCCGTTCGCCGAAGTCGTGCGCATAATGGTAGCCAGCTTTTTAGCTTTCCCCAATACCAGAGCGTAGCAGAGACTTACGGACTCTCTGTTGTGCACAAGAGCTATATGTCAGATTCCTTTGCTCGCTGCTCTGGCCTCAACCACCACGACTTACTGGGACATTTCGGCTGTGTCAATGCCATAGAATTCTCTAGCAATGGCGGAGAATTCATTGTTTCAGGTGCGCATTTTGTCTTGCTACGATTTTGTTCTTTGTTTTGGTCCTTTGATTGGAGGAAGCTTCATGTTTCTCGGGATTCTTTGTTAGCGTGGGCGAATTGCACCTTAAATTATGTATCCGCGTTTCTTTTCGTGAGTTTTTTTTTAGTTTAGAGACATGTTTTTAGGTTATAATGTCAGGCATCCCTAGTATGTTCATGCCATATATTTCCCATTATGAATCCTCAATTCAATAATGATATGCCTGTCTCGGATGAACACCCTACAGTGGAATAAGCGGCCTTTTGAATAAGCCCATCCCCTTGAGTATGCACTGTTTGCATAAATGCCCCTCCTATCAGCCAAAATTTGGAATAGGTACCCCCCACCCCCACCCCTGAGAAGGTGCCCCTTCCTTCTTTAAGCCTGAAAAACTATTCAGGCTTGAGCAGGATTCAAACCAATGGCCTTTGTGATACTGGTGCAGTGGTATACCAACTGAGCTATCAAACCAACTGGGGGTTGGTACTGCCCCCCTCTCCAACTAACTGAATGCCTGAAAGAGGCTAATATGTATGCAGTAACTTTTTACATAAAGGGCCCTTTCCCAGGGCTGTCAGTAAGGGCTGTAGCCTGTTACACCTGTTACAACTGAGTATGTTTGGTGGGCCCTTGATGTTACTGGTAAACATGTCTATTGCTGATACAATTCACCAACAAAGTGACAAGGTTGTTACAGTTGTGAAGATTGAGGCTACAGGTAAACCAAACTTAATGACAGCCCTGCTTTTCTACCAGTGGTGGATCAAGGAGAGGGACCTGGAAGACTGAGTTCATGTCCCTGTAAAGGCCTGATTGATGGCAAATTCTTTTAGGACCCCATCTTTATTAATTTAAGGCCTGCAGGCTTTATATGAAAATTTTGGGGAGCCCACCTTATAAAGAGGTCTGCTTAATTGAATGGTTGAGGGATCTTGGTGTTGCCACTTCTAGGCAAGACACTTCACTCCCCCAGAGCCTCCACTCAGTTGACTAGTCCCCTTGTTTGTGCTGACCTAAAGTCTGAGATATAGCAAGGATTTACTTTGGATGTAAATTTCAGAATATTTAACAATCATGGATATTTTATTTGCTGTTTTACCTCTTTCATTTCCTAGGTGGTGATGATCGTCGTGTTGTTGTGTGGAATGTGGAAAAATGTGTCTATGGAACTCAAAAACCAATAATAATGAAAGGAGAGCATAGGTCTAATATATTCTGTACTGTATTTGACAATGACAACAGACATATCTTTTCAGCAGGTAGGTTTTTTGTGTGTTCTTAGTTAACAAAGCGGCATTCATTTCTGTGGTCTGTACCCACTGGGGAGCAGGGTTGGCACAGTGGTGAGAGCACTCGCCTCCCACCAATGTGTCCCGGGTTCAATTCCCGGACCCGGCGTCATATGTGGGTTGAGTTTACTGTTGGTGCTCTTCCTTGCTCCATGAGGTTTTTCTCTGGGTACTCCGGTTTTCCCCTCTCCTAAAAAACCAACATTTCCAAATTCCAATTCGATCCAGGCTATTGTCAAGCACGTTATCATGAGCCTCTGGCTTGGGTGATTGTGCAAGCACTCCCTGTGTTTGACATTAAATTTTCATTCACACTTTTTTACCATCATAGACAGTAATCTGAGATGATACCATAAAGTATCTATAATACTCAAGTAGTTCATGAGTTCACTCTGAGTTCTGAAAAAAATTCTTATTTGTTTTCAATGGATCAGGACAGGGAAAGAGAATTTTCAGTAATGTCTGGGCATAGCTAGATCAGATTGGAACATGCAAGACCTTGGGTCTGTAATCAAGGTGACCCTGAGTTGAATCCCAGGGGAGAAAGTCCCATATGAAAAGGTTGATGATGCTCATTGTCTCTTTTTGGGGGTATAAATCAAGTGTTCTGGTGCCACTCAGGGTGTTCATGATGAAACGCCACTATTTCCAGGGGTCAAATAAAGCTCCAGCCATGCCCAGATTGGTGTCCTTTAGGAATCAATTCAAATTTGCAATGAGTAACCCCAAACTTTTCATATGGAATTCTCCCCTCTGGAAAGTAAATCCAGTTTTTTGAAGACTTGAGGCCTGTTCGCACTACGTGAAATTTTGTTTGATTTGCCAAAAAATCTGTCAACACGCAGCCATTTCTAGTGCGAACGGTTTTTTGAACCCACCAAAATTTTTGCAATCACAACGAAACTTCAAAGATTCCGTCGACTAGCTTTGGAGGCTGTAAAAAGTTTGTCAGGCGAGGAAATCCTTTGTTCCTTGACATCCATCCGTCATTGGGTCATCAAATTTCACAACATATGGATTACGAAGCGCACATGACCGTATGACTTCATGCCATTTTAATTGAGCTATAGATGGATCCGCACAGAAGCAACATCGATCCATGGTACATCAACTATTATGGCTCGCAATGCTACCAAGATCAAGATCAGGCTAATCAAAGTTATTACGATTCCCAAATTGCTATGCAACAGCAGTACTTCTTACAGTTTCCATTGCAGCAAACTTGAGCGGATTCACAATGCATATGCATCCACATCCGCTGAACGCAGCATCCACATCCGTAACATTCACGGAAGATCAGACAACTGCTGCAGCTACTGGAAGCACAGAAAACACGAAAAAGGGAACAAAGAGAAAAAACGCCAAGTATGAAACCTTCCCCTTTAAGACATGTCACGACATCTTGATGGTAAATTGATCAAATTACTAACTGACATCCGTCACTAAAAAAATTTTGTATCTTCATGTGTGAACAGGATTACGAAAACAAAAAATTAGTGATTACAAAATTTTCAGTTTTTTTGCAAATGCTAAACTCAAATTTTCGTCTTAGTGTGAACAGGGCCTTATAGACAATTGGCCAGCCAGCCTGCCTCCATGGGGAATTTTATAGATAAACACTTAAAAAATGCTTTTTTCTTCACTTTCTTTTGATTTATGTGCATTACAACAGCACTTAAATTCTAATTTTAGTGTGCTAAATTAGATCAAGATGGGGCCTGGGTTGTCAGTTACAAGATTTATAATGTGCAGGTCCAGAAAATATCCATACTGCCCCCACAGAAGGGATTGAAATTTCCTCGGGGGTGGGGGATTCTGGAAGACCAAAAAATTTAAAGAAATGTATGAAGCTTTATTGGAATTTCCAGAGGGGTGGGGAAGTCTTAGAAAAAATCCCTTCAGTGGGGGAGGTATGGATATTTTCTGGAACTACACAATACCAAGATATATCTGCAAACTTGAGAGCTCTTCCACAAATTATTTCCTTATTGTACATTTTTAAAATATATGGGACAGGTGATGAAACTCTCAGGCCTGAACCTATGGGCCTATAGATTGGCAAAGAAAGGAAGTGGGTTGGTTGACATACAGAGGAAAAGTACTGTCATAAAACTCTAATCTTTTTTCTCTTTTAATAGGTAATGATAATCAAGCACTGCGACATGATTTTACAACGTAAGTCAGCAATTAATATTAAAATGTATTTTTTGTACAAAATGTTATAATCAGAAGGCCATTCAGAGTTGACACTAATGGTAACTGCTGGAGAAAGTTTTTTGTGATATCCAGAATAATCAAGGTGGAGGAAAGTGTTATCAGCTGGAGCTAAAGGCTGAGGTTGGATACATGTAGTAGGACCTTTTTGTTAAAACTCTAGTTCAACAATAATAATATTGTGTTAATATACATTGTGTGGTTCCAGAAAATATCCATACCCCCCACAGAGGTTTTTTCCAGTTTGACCCCCCACCCCCAGGATTTTCTGTTCCAGTGGGCTTCACAGTACTCCCCCCACCCCCTGGAATTTCCATGATTTTTCTACTTGGGCCCCCCTACCCCTCAGAAATTCCATATCCATTAAAAAAACAAGACTTAACTCATTAATTGTAATAAAATTTAACAGCAGCTGTTTATAGTTACATTGTAGACAAAGACATACTTTTTCATGGTAGACTACAGACTTAGAAGCGCTTCACTCCCAAATGGCATAGCAGCTGACTTTTTCTTCATTAAAGGAAGTTTTCATCTAAGAATCTCAGAACGTACATAAAGTTCTTTCAAATAACCGAGTTGAAGTTTTAATTTATGCATGGTCAAAACAACATATCAAATTACTTTACACACGCAGTAAAGTCGTCACGCAACATTTTTTTTACAACAGGTGTTTCCCAAATGTTGCTTTATTTTTTCTTTCACTAAAGGAATACATCAATTAAGTCATACACATTGTCTCTGTAGTTTGTAAATGACAGTAAATTTATTTTATGCCTTAGTTTTTTCAATTGTCAGACATTTCATATGTGAAACATGGATTGTTCAGTCGGTCTATAAATGGCCAAATGAAATCTTGGCTACCGCTCCAATGACTATGCTCCCCGCTGTCCACGTTTACATATATAGTTCAAGAAAAATGGCTTTGAATCGACTTTGCTCACTTAAAGCAAACTATTAACTACACGGATAACGAAGGAAATATGTGATAACCTAGTTATGGCAAGTCTGAAATGGCGATTAATTTTGTAAGAGTATCAAACGAAATAAACAAAGTACAAATCACATTTAATTGACGGCATGATTAATGCTGGAAAAAGCATCTGAGCTGTATTTAAGCTAAATACAGCACAATCTCCAAAGTATAAAATATCATCAACTTCATTGTTCATGTATTGCTGCACCTCTTCGTCAGCATTTTGTTCAACTTGATGTCCAACAAACACGATACTCAGGATTGCTGTCTGTCGTATGATGTGGGAAGAAAAATGGAAAATATATGACAAAGAATCTAACATTTATTTCTCAACAGATGGAACATTTCTGTTGGTTTGGTTACCTGAATCAATTGGGAAAGTACAGTAGTGTTCATTCAATCGCATTTCAGACCCACTGGAAAGAAAACTCCTTGAGTAGCCCCCCTCCCCTTCGGAAATTTTTCTCTTTCAGACCCCCCTACCCCTCGGAATTTCTGTGACCCTCCGTGGGGGGTATGGACATTTTCTGGAACCACACATTGTTACAATATTGTTAGCTGCGAGTGAAACCAATTTAAATCTTATTTAGTTGTCTGAACACTGAATGGGAATTTCATTCATTGCTAAGACTCTTGGCTTTCCCTCACTTTTTTCCAATCATTGTCATCTTCAGATATTCTCCTGTATTTCCTTGGCTACTTCTGTGGATTTTTGCTTATTTTCTGTGCCAACTTTGGCCAACATCATCTACATTTTTCCTATTTCATAGTCGGAAATGTGATCGAATTGGAGAGACCTTATGAACTATGAAACTGTGCTCAAAAGGTGTAGCTATGTGACCATGCTCAACACCTGCCAAAATATCCAGAATTATCTTATTAATAGACAGCAGAATCATTGACATGCATACATACCTGGCATTGAATTACATAGTTACATATACAGCTGTATTGCATTTCTTTTTTAGTGGTGAAGCAATTGGCACGTACTATCATGATGATCCAGTCTATGGACTAAATATTCATCCAGAGGATAACAATGTGTTCCTTACAGCTTCTGATGACGGAAAAGTTATGCTGTGGGACATTAGGACATCTCCAGTCAGTGGTAAAACACCTGTTCACAGTGTACAACTTTTATTACTGTCAAGTAGTATCTTGTTCAAAATTTATGCAGTGAAGGGAAGTCATGAAGTATTCTGTGGACTGTACTGATTGGTTCATTCGACAACAGAAGCTGTCAAATGAACTCAGTGGCAATCTCATGACAAAAATTGCAAGTCGTAATTTTGCATCTCAGATTCCATGCAAATTGTAACAGAGATCTTGAATGGCAAGGTTGCCAGTGCAGTCATAACACAGAAAACATGCTGCTCTTAAAAGGAGGTGGTTGCTTTATTGAATGAAAAGTACTTTTTGGAAAGAACATTTTGCCAGTGCTGCTTGGCAACAATGCCATAGGTCACACCTGCATGTGAAGATCTTATTCATCTCCAACTCCAAGCTAATCTTTAGTGGTCACACAGGTAAAAAAGAAGTGATCACAGGGATCCATATTTGCAGTTGTCTGGGCATCTGAGACGACTAAAAATTGTAGTCGGCAAGTACACTGTTTGACTCTACCGAAAAAAAAAAAAAAAAAATGTCTTAAATTTTCTTCTGAGTCTGTACCTGCATTTTGACCACTTGTCATCTATTTGCAACTTTTAGAAAACAGATAATGATTTGCAGATTTCTTTCACAATAAAATTATCATTTTGATCCACAATCTTGGGTGATGTAGTATTTTCCATGAATGAAATCATTGCAAGCTCCATTTCAGGCTGATCTTCATCTGGAAAAACACATTACATGATCGCATCAGGTGTCTCAATCAGGATGTGGCATTTAGTAATGATAGCACTTCAGAAAAACAAATCCAAATTATTACGAGCAAGAAGAGCAAAAGCATTCTTTTCAACATACATGGCAATCAAAGAGACCTTGGTTTTCATTTGTGCTTGGATCATCTGTGTCTGCTGACTCCACAACATCAACGTCCTCTACTAGGGACACAGTGTTCTGTGAGCCAGGTCGCATGAAAATACAAACTGTAGTAACAAAGTAAACTGTCCATTAACATGTTGCTTAGGTACTATTCTTCCCTATTGAATGAGCAAGTAAAATTTTGCCAGGGCAAGTTTGTCATCTGGCATACTTGCCCGGCTGACGATATGGATCCCTGTGATCCGTAATTTTGAAACCATGGAATAAAACCAGCAGTGCACTGATTGGGCTGAATTTGAACCCATGTCTTTGAGCATCTGGAATTGATCAAGAAGTACAGGGTTTTCAAAATAAGCTGGTACCCGAAGAAAGTCATCAGCTTCTTCAAGCATTTAAGCCTGGTACTTTTTGTCTCAAAGTTTATTAATATGCAGTTTTGTTTCACCATTGTAATCAAGATCTGATCTTTGAGAGGAAATAAATGAACAGTAACATAATTAACAGTGCGGCTATTTTATGCACCTTTCAAACTTTAAAGCAAGGGCAATTTTTGGCGGGCGTTACATACAAGGCTGTGCTCTAGGAAAAATTCTAGGGAGCCCTTTGGGTTCTCAACCTTGTAGGTTAGGGTGGTCAGAAGTCAAGCTTGGTGGCACGAAGGAAAAAAAAAATTAATTAATTGATTATAATTATCTAATGACATTAATTAATATATGATAACCGATTGACCCTCAATTAAAAATGGCTTGAATTGTTTCTAGGGCATTTATCCTATTTACAGATGCCAAAGATGAAAGGTTTACTTGAATTTTTTGTAATAGTGTTGTCAAAAATCCACAAAGAAAGACAAAATTTACATGTTTTTTGAGTTAAAATGTCCTTTTTCCCTCTATGCTTCTGATAATTTAGTTCACATTCTCCTTCAACTAGGGACTTTTCATGCACATTATACAAGGCAGAAGAGCTAAGTAGACTTTTTGTTGACATTATACAAAGTATACAAGGAAACTGCTGTCCTTATCACTGCAAGCCAGTGTTAAACGTATGCATTGAACCGAGCCACCATTTATGTTTTGGCTTCACAGATGGATTTAACCTTTTTGAATTGAGCCATTTTGCCTTGTAACTTTCAATACAACACAAGAAATCAAAAAGGGAAAGACAAATTATTGTGAGACTGTTTTCATCTCTAAGTTAAATCTCAAAAAGGAGGTCGCCGTACCAGGCGACTCGGTATGTTTTTCTTGTCACCCAAAGATGGAAGCTGCTAGAGCACAGCCTTGACGTACATGTATCAGATTTGTTGCAAGAGGGGGTAACCCACTCCTGCACTCTTTCCCACATGGCCACCTCTATGGCAACCCAATAGTGGACCACCTACTTTACAATTTTCCCCAGCTACTTTATTTCAATTTGAAAACCCTGAAAATAATTTTCATTCATATTCTGGACTATTCAAAGATGAATGTTTCAGAGAGTTAAGAAGGGTATTTTGTTGGGGAGGGTATTAAGCACTTAATGACTGGCTCCAAGGGAAACAGCAAGTTTTGTTTCCCCAAGACCCTCATTGAGGTTGAGGGAAACAAAACTCACTGTTTCCCATGGGACCAGTGATTACGTGAGGGGGGCATTGGGGTATAGTAGAAACTGCAAAACCGAAGAAAAAATCATCCACAACTGCAAAACCGCAAAACAATTTGCCCAAAACCAAAAACTGCATACAAAACCATCAAAAAACCATTACAATGGTGACAAGTGGGACATACAGAGCAAACTACACTAACACTAATTTTATCAATGTATTTGTGAATGTCATGGACTTGTCTGAAGCCTTCGTATCTTGTACTATCTTTAAGCTTCTGCAGGCTTCTCTCTTCCCTTTTCACTGTACATCTAAACATGTTTTTTTCGAAAATTTTTGCCGCCTTTCTCCTCCTCACAAAAAACGTAACACAATCCACAATTGCTTCTTCTGTTGCTGGCATGGGAGGCATGTTGGAAACTGACCAAATGATTGCCCTGGTCTGCTAGGTCAAAGTCTTGCGCATCGTTTGAGACATGTGATCCCCTACGGTGACATTTAGTTTGTCACGCATTCCTCTCAATAACTGCGGCTATTCGAGATCAATTGCTGCTCAAATCAAAGAGAAACCAGAACCCAAATAGGACAAAACAGGAAAAACTAATAACTACATTGGATACCAAATCCGAAAAACCGCTAGACTAAGTATTTTTTACGAAAACCAAAAACCAGATGCTAAAAAGCGAAAAATCTGCAAACCGCCATGAACACCAAAACTGAAAAACAAAAGTCTTTTGTACAAAAACCGAAAAACCAATCTAAAAAATAGCCAAAACTGCAAAATTGAAAATCCCAATGCCCCCCTCTTAAGTGTTTTGCTATACCTTCCAACTCAACAATAGAAAAAAAACTGCGAAGAAATTGTTTGCTTGACGCTGGCTGGGTCACAAATTTGCCACGGTTTCAAGGTGCATGACCTGATCATGTGCAAGTTGAAAGTTCAAGTTGTTGTTTCCCTAGCGAGTTAGTGAGTTTAGACCCATGACATGTGACACATTCTCCTCCAATCAGAAAATGTATTTGAGTTTGGAGGTATAACAAATGTATTTAACTTCTGATTTCATGTGCGTCACAACTCAAAGGAAGAACATTTTGGTAGCCAGAGCACAATACATACTAGCTGGTGGTTATTAAAGACTGTTAGTGCCTTTGCTGTGTTTGTTATTTTAGAAGGTGAAAAATAACGTAATAGTTAGTTTCACATTATATTTTTTGTTTGATATTTTCTAGAACTATATTGTGTCTGAAATTGTCACCAAAAGGTAACATTTTTGTTTTAGGGTCATCAATGTGCATTGCACGGCATGAATCAGCCTTCCATGCTGCTGTTTTCAATCCAGTTGATCCCAGCTTAATAGCTACAGCTAACTCCAGGAAAGGTGTCCAACTTTGGGATGTGAGAGTTCCAGTCAGGTAAATAAAACATCTCAGAAGAGCATGTGACTAGTTCATATTACGTTAGTCAGTACTGTTAATCAGCAAGGTTAATATGGCATGCACTAATGATTGACCATGTCAGGACGGCAACTGCACTAACGATGGAGGTTATAAACTTAGTAATTTGTATTTTTGGCGTTATTGGCTTCCCATTAATAATACATGGCAATATACATCAAAAGTTACCCGGTACATGATTTCAGGTTTGCTGAGAAGTTTATAGAGACGGGGAAGTAGGGGGTGGGGGTGGGGGTGGGGGTGGCGGGTGGCACTGAATCTCTGACACAGGACTTTGGATTGTTCAGATGTTGGGATGTTCAGCATCTTATACAAATCATGCTTACACTACATTTAAATTTGTGTTACTGGTTTGTATGGCTTTTTTGTATGACTGGTCCACAGCTGTTTAAGGCAGTTTAGTTCTGGAATGCCTCAGATGTGTGCCATGGGGCTCAAGTGGAACATGGCAGGTGATATGATAACAGCCCTTTGTCGCCGAATGCCTCCAGTGCTTTATCATGTCAGGCACACCTCTGCAGTAGCTGAGTTTCATCACCCTGGCTATAGTAATGTGTGTACTATGAAAAGTAACTGCTTTGCTGGAAGCAAGGATCAGGTACTAACTATAAGGTGTAATGAAATTTTCTGCTATTAAAAGTGAATCAATGGCTTTCAGTTGAATAGACCAATTTCAATATATTAAAATTCAGCCTAACACAATAGACCTCAGCACAAGGCTCTGTGGAATAAACCCCACAAACTCTGTAGTTATTCCCAGAGCCTGCTACTGAGGTCTATTGTTTAAGGCTGAATTTTAATATATCAAAATTGGTCTATTAACCAAGCAGAAAACTCTCGTCCTGAATAGTGGTAAAAACAACTGCATATAAATATTGCATTTAAATATATATCCATGCATTTAAAAGCCATTTTAAGTGTCTCAGCAGCTGATGTGACATGCAGAGACAACAAAGGAACTAGCCCCCTGCAAGTCAAAAAAAAGTAAAGTCTGCATGCGAGCCAAGTGGCCCATCAGGCTGGAGCATATCCCGGTTTCTGTAGCTTGAAGCAACTAAGAATATTTCTACTCCCCCTGGATGGCATGCTAGTCCATCACAGAGTTACCCCCAGCATTAAGTTCGCTGGTACCCATTTATATGCCTGGGTGGAGAGAGGCACTGCGAGAGTCAAGTGTCTTGCCCAAGAACACAACACAATGTCCCAGGCCAGGACTCAAATTCGGACTGCTTGATCTGGAGATGAGCGTACTAACCATGAGGCCACTGTGCCTCTGACACACTAACCATGAGGCCACTGTGCCTCAAGTCAAAACATGCAGGAAAACGTGTGCAAGCAAGTCATGATTGGTTTTGATTATACTTTCATGTAGCATAGGAATACACAACAAGCAGGGTGACCCCCAAATATAAATACTTTTAGTCCTCTAGTAAAAACCACTCTAATGTACTGATAGGTATTAGTTGGGATATCCAGGGGTTGCCTGATGTAATAATTTGTGGATTTGGTATTTTTATTGGTGAATAATTTTACTTGTTATGTAGACTTAAATTCCTTGGTGGGATCATGGTTGATTCTTGTTTACGTCCCATATCCTGCAACACTGTTTCCTATAAATCCTTGGAAGAGATGTATTCTTACTGTGGCACTGAATTAAAAATTCTTTACATATCTCCAACGATCATTCATTCTTCAGTATGTTGTTTCTGGCTCCGATGACTTCAACGTGTACATATGGGAGGTGCCAAATGATTGGGCTTACCACGATGAGCTGGTGACCATTGGTAGAGCATACATGGTACTTCATGGCCATCGTTCCATTGTTAACCAGGTTCGCTTTAACCCTGCTACACACATGCTTATATCAGCAGGAGTAGAGAAAGTTGTTAAGGTTAGTTTATACCAACAATACATTTATACAATAAGATTTTTTAGGTTCCCCTAGAGGATCTTCATACCAAATTTACAAAGATATTGCCTTTAAAGCTATAAATATCCACCACTATTCACCTTTAAATATCCACCAATATCCACCACTATTCACCTCACCTTTGGTGAATAATTTTCTTAACCTTAAGTTTACCTGTGGCCTTCCGTGTAGTCCATAAACATGGAGCTGTTTGTGTGTTTGTTTGTGTTTTTTTTTTGCTGGTTTCTGCTTTATTTTGGGAAGAGCTCCCATGATACAGACAAGTTATTTCCTTAACAGCTGTTCGTGGCTGCATCTTATTTAATGGTTGTTAAGACCAAAAACAAAAAAGACCTATAAGAGTTGGTTATTAAAACAGTATGAAGTTGTTCATTACAATAAAAAAATCAGCATTAGATGTTAATGACACAAAATGTTTGCTTTGTACTTAATATAATTGTCAAATACCTTTCGTGACAAATATCAATGACCATTAATCTGATGTCTGTGATATCAAGTCTAAACCTTTTTCCAACCCTTACTTAGAGCTTACATGAACAGGCAATGCTTACAGTGTGATTACATGAATCAGGCCACTTGGAATAAAGTTAACCAATCATGCATAGCCAAGGTGTTATCCAGATCCTAGTCTCTCAGTATGTTTTACATTAAGCAACTGGTGTCTTTAGGAGCAATTATCCCAGTGTGTGCTCACTACTAGGTGCAGTGCTGGTTATGAATAAATTATTATTATCTCCTCATGAAGTTTGACGGACTCAGTTCATACTTCTTACTTTTCCTTGGCCAGTTAAATTAGTAACTGTTTATTATTTTTAGCTTTGAACCTTTTCTTATACAGGTGTGGAGTCCTTTTCCAATACCAAGAGGTTACAGTAGCAAGGAAGCTTGTGTAGGAAGTAGAAGGGAACTTTATTCTCATAGTGACTATCTAAGCTTTATTCAATATGGTGGTCTCCCACTGTCCCATGATGAATATGAAAGCAAGTCAACTGACGAGGATCCACGTATGTTAGCTTTCTTTGACTCACTAATCCAGCGTGAGAAAGATAATCTCCACTCTGATTCAGATGATAGCTTCTTGGATGATTTACATCTTAGTTTTATCCTTGAACCTGATAGCAGTGAAGAAAGTGACAGTGACCACACAGGAACCAGTATGAGTCGTCTACTGATGAGGGAACTTCTTCATCGACCCAGCCCAGGGCCAACAGATAGGGAGGTAGCTACAAACAGCTCAAGTCAAGGTGTGCTTCGACGGTTAAGACATCTTAGAGATGCAGCTGTAATTCGAGATCTGCTAAATGCAGATAGTAGTAGTAGTGATGATGGTAGGGATACACATTTCAAGGTTGTCCCACCTGAGCTACCCCAAGATCTCGGAAGTGGGCAAAGTACTGTGCATTCTCCAACTCAATTTAAAAGACATCAGTCTCGTACAAATAGATGCTATCGTGTTCAAAACAGATCAAGCAATGAAAATGAGAGCAGTAATGTTTTGTGTGACTCCTCTTCATCTGACAGTGATTCTAAATATAGCCGGCAAAAGTCAAAAGAGAGTAGTAGCAGTAGCAGCAGCATTGACTCAGATGATGATTCTAGAATTTCAAAGGCAGCAAAGAAGAATACAGAAAGTGGCAGTGATGAAGCTAAGTCTTACAAGTCAATAAAGAAAAGAAAGAAGAGACATTTACACAGGACAAATGTAAAGAGCCCTTCTAATAGCTTGGAAACATGTGAAACTATTTGTAAAGCCACTGAGCATAAAATGGATGGATTTACAGATAATAGAGACAGCCATATGGCAAACTGCAACTCTCAAGTGAAAGTAACTAAAAGCAATGAAGAGTTTGTACCTTCCAAAGCAGAGTGTTCAGAATCAAATGAGAGTAACCACCACACAGCTGCTAATGGCAGTAACTGGACAGGCCAATCAGACAATGTTGTAACTATTAACAAGAAAAATGGCAATACACAGAGAAAGGAAGAGGATGAGGAGAATGATTCTAACGGATAGCTACATTTTGGAGTGGCTTATCATGTGCACTTCTACTAAAAATGTCATTTCTCTGGATAGGTACTGATTGGCGAATTCTAATTTCTTGAAGCTCAATCTGCAGACCAGGGGAAGATACTCCCATGTATAGGCTATAAAATGGTTTTGTGCTACTGTCAAGGGTGTGGTTTTCAAGCAGGTTAGTCTGAGAGGATAGGATCTAAAAATCAGAAAGTTTTGGTCTACAGTAGAGTATCATTTTCTCAGAAACTGACCAGTGGTAAGACAAATGTGGCCTGGCCTTGGAATAGACATATGGAATTGAAAGAACTTGACATAAATGGAAATACAAATCAGGCACCAGAAACTGGGTAAAACAATGACCCCTGGTCTGTGGAGCCCCAGGATGCACTGGGTCTATGGACTACCCTACAGACCAGTCCATGGACCTCCCCTACTGACCGCCCCCCAAAATAAAGTAAAATTAATAAGTAAAGATTTGACTTACCTGTTGTCTGGATATACCATTCATGTTGGCAAAATTTTGAGTGGCATCTATGGACATCTCAAATGGAGTAGCACATATGTATGGGATTGCTTTTCCACATCACTCTACATATACATTTCTATTAAAACCCAAGAATAATTTTTGAAAGCTGTTTTAGGTAAAAAGAGATGCTGATGGCCAAAAGTAAGAAAGTTTTAGCTTGTTTACTTTTGTAGTTCTGCTAACCAATTCCGGAAGTCTAATTGTGAAAGCTGGGATGACTTCACGAATCTGTAGGAATATAGGCCGAACAAATGGTGGAAAATAGAACTAAGATAGTTATCAGTCTCCTCATTCTTTTTCAAGCACCCTGGTCTTCTACAGATTGCCACAGTAAAGGAAATAGAGGCTATTACATGGCCACGTGGAGATGCGAAATTTATCTTTGAGTGTCAAAAAAGTGAAATATTTTTCAACACAAGGACAGAAATTTTGTATCTCGAACCAACTCTGTAATTTTCTTTTTTATTAATAAAATTCTTACAATACATAACAACATTTTTGTTGATTTTCCAAAGATTTCTGACCACTAAATACAAAGATTTCCAGAGATTCTCCAAAATTTGTCCGAAGGCCAGATTAAGGTTTTCAAACATTTTCTGAAGATGTTTCGATCAGACACCAACAAATTTAAGTGCAGTTAAAGGGACAAAAATGTTATCAAAATTGATATCTTCACATGTGTGGATAAAAATGGTATCCGCACATGTGGGATATCGTTTTTATCAATTTGCTACCACTCGGTATATCACTAAGTTTTATATAATAAAGGATATTACACAGCAGTGCAAAGATACAAATTTTATTTTTGAATGATAAAAGCAATATTTTACTTAGTTACTATGCTCACAAGAAAGTAAAATTGGTATCTTAGAGGCACTGTAATTTTCTTGTGTATTAATATATAGACATGAATCTGTCAATTGCCATTTTCACCAACTGTTTTCACAAACAACTGTAAAGAACTGCACCAGTGGATCAGTGAAAACTACAATAAAAGTCCCAGTTGTAATTTTGTATGATTTTTTACAAGTGGTCTTTTTTTCTGGTAACACACTCATGTCTATTGACTATATAGTAAGTGGCACTGTGTTATGAATAGATATACCTTGCACCCAACCCTTAGCCCAAGTGTGTTACATTTGTAAAGAGTAATGCTGAAATGTCACCAACACAATTGCTCTATCAGGCAACTGGTAAGTCAAATCTCTGGTTATCATTTTCATTTTATTTTGGGAGTGGTTCGTAGGGGGATTCTGGAGGTGTAGTCCATGGACCGGTCCATAGAGGTAGTCTGTGATCTGGTCTGAAGTGGGGTTCCATGGACTGGGAGTCAGTGTTTCTGTATGTTTGTTTTGTTTAAAAGAGGGCGGCAAAACCAGTCAAACCCAATCCAGGTATTCTCAGAATAGCCTCATGAAATAAATTAGAAGCTTATTTTGAAATAAATTTAAAGTCCCTGAACGATTGTAGAGTAAACCTTATTTAATTGAGATTTTACAATAGTCTCAGTTCCAGTTGATTTTAACCATCATGGTTTCTGCAATCTTGTTGTGTATGTGTATTTTGTCAGGGGTTACGAATTCAAGGCAGAGAAGAACCAAAAAACTATGATTAACACTAAGATTAGAAAGAAATGAACTGAAAATAAAGCATAAGTCAGTCAAGAAGTTGCATTTCCCTAAGCTTAAAACTGGGTAGATATAATAGAATACAAAAATTCTTGATAATTAGTCATTGAGTTACAGTATCAATGAGTACACAGAATGGTATGTACATACAGACATATACACATACTTTATTTGTTATAGTAGGTTAAATTAAAGGCAGCCAGATGCTGATGTGGACCTACTGTCTACGATAAAAAGTGTGCTGTGTAACAATGGTAAAGTTAGGAATAAAGTAACTGCATACTTGTTACGTGTACCACAGTGGACAAATCAGCCACTGTTTGGATTAGAATTTAATATGCCAAGAATTAATCCATTTTTGCTCATAATTGCAAACTGCTGTGTCACAAATGTTTATTAGTGGATTTTCTTTCAGAACAGTCAAACTCTGAAAACCTCTTGCATTTTGTGAGTTTATGAGCATAAATTTTGAGCCCTGGATTTTCCAGACTTGGATTTTTCAGAGTTTCAACTCTGCTATGCAGGCACTGCTGCTTGAAAGTTACCCTCTACTGATAACTTGTAGTGTCAAATGATACGTTTAAGCTAATCAGCAGATCACAGAAAATTTAGTGGTGAACTATCAGAATGCAAGTAGCTCAGCTAATCAAATTGCATTTGACACCAGTAGCACCCTAGCATTTAAGGTAACTTTCATATTCTGTGCTCTTGTCAACCGTAAGAAAAGCACACAGTCAAGTATTTTAAAGTTATTGTAAAAGAGTGGTGACATCTTAGTATAACATCTTCAGATGTTACCAAGAGTCTTTGGAGAACCTTCTGATACCCCACGTCAACGATCTCAAGAAATGTTGAGTCAAAATCAACCAGAAATCTGGCATCAATAATCAAGTATTTTCATTCATCTGGAAAACAACTGCCAGTACGTTGAATGCTTTCTGCAAGTAAAAGCTTGGAGGGTCTTGACCAACAAACTTGCTACTTGCCCCAGGCCTCTGCATCAGCCTCGCGTGCTCCCATATAACCACCAAGCTCTGCTGTTTTGTAGAAAACTAACAAGGGAAAATCAAAAACAAAAGAAAAGATCCGTTCGTTTTTGCTTGCATACTGCTTTCCTAAAACATTTAAAGAAGTAAATGCTGCATTCATGTCTAATATTACACAGGTCAAGTTACAGTATGTGGTACAATCCTATAGACCACAAACTCTGTAATAATTCTTTATTGAGTTCATAGATATAAAGGTAGTTCTCAAAGTATAAAGCCACACTTTAAGTTGTCTCAGCTATTCAACTCATTTTACAATTTGAAACATAGTCTTTTTAAGCAGAATGTTTCAACCTTTTTTACAAAGTGCTTCACAAGGCATGTGACCTCCCTTTTACAACATCTCTCTGCGTAAGTGCTATGGATGTAGATTCCAGATAATTAATTTTTAGGTTTCTTTACATCAATAGCAATTACAGTCTTTCCCATTAAACTGTGAATCCCAAAGAAATTTCTGCAATGTTTATTGTTTTGTGACCAATCAGATGCAAGATGAAACCGCAAAAAGTAACCATAACAAACTGCAACAGTCTTAAAAGTTTGGATTAGCGAATTGACACAAAACAACAAGCTGGCTTTTTCTTCCAATTCCACCGTTTTCAAATACTAAAATTGTTGTTTGTCTATTTCAGAGCTTATTTATAAGCAAAAAATAAAATTTATTCTTATTGTCCATATTCAATATGAACAATATTTTATTGAAAAGCAATAAAACTGGATTTTGATTTCTTTTTGGCAGCGGTGGAGCAGTCGAAGCTAGTCCATCAACATCAGTCATTCCTGGAGCAGGGTTGTTTCATAAAAACAGATTCCATCCCCTTCTATTGACTCTGAAACTTGAAGCAAGTGTAATGTACATAATGTCTACGGGTGAAAGTTTCTAAAATGCATCTTTTTGTGTTGCTATGATCATCTGCATCAAACATTCGCTCGGATTGGATTTGCTTGGTTTTTACTCCATGTAATAACAGATGGCTACCTCTCAATATAATGATGGAAAACATCTAGTCATCTACTAAGGAAAACTTTAAAATTAACACTTAACATGTTGGTGCTCATGTAGTTGTTCCAACAAATACAATTTTTGTGCTCTCAGATGCACTGTCTAGCCTTTGCTGATCATCACTTTTCAGTAATATATTGTTCACGGTTATTCTTAAATGCATAAGCTCTGAAATTGAAAAAGAGCAATTTCAGTATTTCCAAATGGTAAAATTGAAGATTTGAAGTGGAAAAAAAGGCCAGCTTTTTGTTTCGTGTCAATGCGTGACTAATCCAAACCTTTCAGGCTGTTGCAGTTTCCTTTTATTAGCAGTTTCACCTCACATCCGATTGGTTGTGAAACAATAAAAGTAATTAACATTCCACAAATTTTCTTTGGTGTTCACCGTTTAACAGAAAAGACTGTAAGTTTCAAGGTAGAAAATGTGGCATTTACATTTAGTATAAAACATACCTTCCAAAATAGCTGGGTGGTTGTCATTCATCCATTTTCTGTAATCTATAAAATATGACATTCAAGAGTAAGATGAGATTGAAGTGAATGAAAGCTCTGCATTGCAGCAATGATGACTGCAGTGGATGTGCAGTAGCCACAAAAATCCTACCAGCAAACACTGCTGAACTGCCAGGTTTGTTTGAGTCATAGACATCAGATCCCATTTCAGTGCCTGAATTTTTAAAGTTGACCCAAGTATTTCACATGATTTGATTTTTCTGCACCCACAAGGTCTTAGGTTTGACTCCTAGCTACAGGACTTGGAATTCTTTTTCTTTTTGATTTTAAATGAGAGTGAATGTATGAAACATCAAATATTTGAACTGGTTAATGGTGCATTTTCATTCTTTGGGATGATACAGATCAGGATCAATGATCCCAAGTCACTCAGATCGTGGAGCCTCAAAGGAACTGATGAATCTTTGTCCTGAGTGGATTCCTTGGCTCCTTTGATGTATCATGGTTCTCTGAATTATGATAAAAATTAAATGATTAAATATTCCTGGTTATTTTAAAATAATAACCGTAATTTGACTTCTTTTCGCCTTTTTATGATTTAAATTAACTTCATCGATGGCTTTTCAAGGTTAAAGGCCTTATTTTGACTGGTTTGGGATCTAATACCTCTATCAGTGTTCATTTGATGCCATACTCTGTACGATCCTACAACCACCACCACTTCCCCAACAATTGCAGCTTTCAAGAGCCTTTTCCAAGTCATCCTAACATTACGACTTAAAATATTTTATGGGTGAATAGTCAACACCATGCAAATAGTGCAATCACACTGACCGAACTCTAACCATGTTTGCTACACTAAAATAAGATGGTGGACCATGAAGAGGACTGGGATCTACATACGTGTCGAAGTTCGCAGGCTCAACGTTCAACATGGCCGTCGTTTTGTTGTGGTGGTGTTGAGATATGTTACTTTGCCGTTCTTTCCTTCTTTAACGCCACGATTCATCGGGTCTTCTTAGAGGAAAATACTATGGGAAGAGGTTTATCTGCCAGTATAGTTTTTTAACTGATGTTAAAAACATCTAAAAACTTAACTTGACGGAGTTAGTGAACGAAAATGGCAAATCCAGAAAAAAAGCATTCTTACAACAGCGTTACAGCAGCAACAGCAGCACCGAGCATAGGAACAGACAGGTTATTACGGTATCTTCCTAAAAAGCAGCCAGAGGTTCGACAAGTTGCCATAGACATTCCAGAAACAGACAGCAGCCAAGCTCTGAATCAAGATTTATTGAATGCTGTGGAAAGAGGTACATTTCACTAGTATAGACTACAATAAGCATTTAATGACTGGCCCCAAGGGAAACAGTGAGTGTTGTTTACCCAACCCTTAATGTTCCCTGAGGTGCAGGGGAACAGAAAGAGTTGAGGGAAAACAAAACCTACTGTTTTGCAATAGATACTTGCACTGACCAGGTTAGAGAATGCCAATAAATTGACTTCTAAAAACCCGGATTTTTTATATTTTAAAGATTTTCTTTCTTTGTATAAATACTAGGTTAGTTACATTCAGTCAGGTCCACACCAGCCCTAAGTTTGCCATATTCAGGCCTGCCTTATCAAAAAGTATAATATACCTTTTGATAAGACAGGCCTGAATATGGTAAACTTATTTATTGTATGGCCAGCTCCCTAAGTGGGTAAGATGATCCAAATCCTGCACTGTGATTGGCTACCAAGCGGGCAAGATGGCATATCTTACCCGCTGTGTCTTGCAAGAAAATGGTGTTCTTTTTCCATATAATAAATACTTTTTTGACCAAGCTTGTTTGGTCAAGATGTTTAGAAATTGACCTCATTCTTATTTTTTTTGGTGAGTTTATGGATCTCAACTCCATCTCAGTTCATAAACATGCAAAAAATAAAACTTGGCCAATATCCAGCCATCTTGACCTCATGCTTGGTCAATAACTCATATGTACGTGTATGTATGTAGGCAAGGTGTTAAGTGCTTCCAAACAATAGTGTTATGATCTGTATATAAAAATACTTGGTGTTGCTTAACCTGATCCAAAAGTGTGGAATAGTGTATCATGGATGAAGTTGCATGAACGTTTTACTGAACAGCACTTGGCTATACATCATAATAAGTAACATGATGTACTATTGTCATACCATTTCAAGTTCTGATGTTTTCACATTTTAACAGCAAAGAGCCTTAGAATGAGAGGTACAATGAATGATGATGAAAGAATTATGTTGTCAGTAAGTACTTGAAAATAGTTGTCTCTAATTCATTTATCTCAGCTAGAATTATATAGGGGTAAAGATAGCAGTTGGTTATTGATAATTATTTTGCCATCTAAATTAGTATTTATGGTTGTTAGCAGTTGGTCACTGAACATTGTATGAGTAGAAATTGAAATTGCCTTTCTATTTTTACATCATCATGTAAAATACAGATCTGTGTTTTGTTTTGCTTGGAAAGACTCTGGAAATGAACAATCATGTACTTTGAAAATCACCCCATAATGTAAATGCATGCAAATATGTATGTAGATTACTTCTAATATTAATTATAGGCTGACAAAATTTGCGATTATTATATGTCCAACCAAAATAGGATATGAAATGACACATGTCCAGCTAAGTAAACAATATAATTTATTTCCAGCACTATAATAACAGTTATTACATTGTAAAAATTAGATAGTACAGTAGGTGAGTTTATACTAGCTTAGCGAGTAGACCTTAGGCACACTTGAATCATATTTTAGATATGAACAGGTCTATTCTTAACTTAAGTAGCCGACACAACAGCGCATCTTTTTTTTTTTTCAAAAAGGCGGAAGTGCACTTCCAAGTCAAGTTCAACCATTCTTACCAGCTTACTTATGCTACCTTCGGTGAATTGAATGTCAATCAAATGCGTTTTTCTTTGGCATATCAGAACTTACTAGACTTGTATGACACACACATCATTTTTGCACTACTCGCTTTCTTTACATCTGGTTCTCAATAGAAAGAATGGCATAGAAAAACTTAACCAACTTCAGTCATAGCAGTCAACATTAGACCTACGTTCTGTGGGTTAGAAGATGATGATTATTTAGACCACAGAGTCACATGCTCTCTATTACATTTACTAAAATGAAATTCACATGGCCGGGTCAGTGCTGGGATATTCAGGCACAACCTGGCTTTTTGTTCCTGTAGCAATAACTTAGGTTGACAGTTTGTAATAGTAACAAATCCAGGGCAGCCCATGAATGGCTCTGTCACTTGAAGTATACTTTGATTTTAAATAAGATCGAGTATCAACGTAAGTAATCATATATGATCTCTAGTATACTTGAGCTCTTCACATACTCAAGATCTACTTAGAATGTTAGTGTGAACCCACCGAATGCTGTGATTATGCTGTGGTTAATTTCAGCATGTTTTCGGGAACTAGATGTCCCATCAACCAATATAGTCATAGAGGCTCATCACCCTTTTTGATGGGTAAAAAGACATTTTTGCATTCGCAGTTCTCACTGATCAATCTATCTGCTTTTGTTTCAATTCCTGTGTATAAGATTCTAATGGTATCTGGTTTCCATGTTGTAATAGTTTCCATGGTAACTAAATAACTAACTTTCATAAGTATTAAGTTACTGTACTCAAATAATTGAAGCTGGAAAATAAGTTACATGTATTATTGCACTTTTTTGGTATTATTTAGAGTGCTATTAAGCCATTTCCACAAAGATCCCATCCAATCATGAAAAGAGTTAAAAGAGAACTTCAGAGTGTTCTTGCTGAGAGACAGGTAAGAATATTGATCTATAGGGATGTATATAAGGGAAAAAATTTATTAATTTGTTCATCAGTGGAATCAACATTATTTTTTCCCCCTTTTTTAAAAGTTAAATCAATCTCTCTGCTATTTTGTTGGTTTTTAAATTATTTTAAGTAAATGTCTTTGAAGTTGTGTGTTCACATGAAATCAACATTTTATTGTTTCCTCACTGAAATCATCATCACTTGAAGTGAAACAAACTTTTTTTTGTTTTGGCTTTCAGAAGGTATTTTAAATGAGGTCACTCGGAAATTTGAATTTGTTTTTCTTGCAAACATTATTTCATGAAAACAAAGTTCAAATCAGTGAAAAAGAAAAAACATAGAACAATTTTGCTCTGATAAAGGAAAGCTACTCTGCTTATGCCAAACTTTATTCATTTTTAGTGCAGAGCGCACTATTTGCTTGGTTTAGGGAGGTTCCCCCCTGCTAAACTGCTAAATCACGAAATAAAACAATAAGGTGTAAACTGAAATGTTTGTTTAATTATTAATTTCAATTAGTCTTGCAGTAGTGGGGTTGGGTAGATATCTGTGTTCACCTATTTTAATTTAATTTTGGATAACATCACAAACCTACCGTAGTTTCTCGGTTATAAGGCGCACTCGGCTATAAGACGCACCCCAAACTTGGCAACTTAATCATGCAAAGTTCCCAAACTGAAAATTATGTGAAAATACTCGGTTACAGTACAGTATACATCTTTTTCTTAAAATCCCTTGCTCTCCTTGTGGTACTGTTCTCTTCAGAACCAAGCAGTTTGCTTGCTCTTGATGCATCCACAAATTAGTTAGTATTAGTGTGAACTATATACCTGTATCAGGTGCAAGACACATTTTATATGGGATCACACATCAACATTGAGTGATTTTTATTGTAGTAGAAAACAACATGTAAAACGTATCATTCAAATCAAAATACAAACATGAAGCATATACGTACTGCTAGATTATTTCTTATCAAAGAAGGTTTTGTCCACTCTCTGAAGTAGCTGAGATTGTCTGACAACTAGTTAATCACTTTGATCATAAATAATTTAATTAATTATCAATAATTTTTGATAATTATTTATCAAGCAACTGAGGTGATGTTATTGCCTGTAGCTTTTCAGTTGTTCTGTAGTTTCCTTATGATTGTTATCATATTGCTGTTTTGGTTGTTATGGTTATTAGGAGTATATGTTGTAGGTCAAAATGAAATTCAGCTTAAAATGAAATTAATTTGTCTCTTAACCCTAATTATTCATGGGTCATGGATAATTAGTATTGTAGTCAACGTTCAATGCGCTACTTGGCTTTAATCGATAAGACGAAATTTGCAATTTAATGATAGAGTGCGAAGAAAGCAATGAAAAGGGAGCGGTTGAAACGTTGTATGACTAGGAAGCTAAGGAACACGTAAAAGGAAAACGGCAGGACAGTAAATGAAACGAGATGACGGTAGTGTTGTGATGAAAGTGCACAAATAAACTAGAAAGACGCATACAAAAGGGGACTGAAACAAAGTAAAATTATGCGAAAAAACCTGACAGAATATCGATAACGTGAAAGCGAGAGAAAAGAAAAGAATGCAATGATCACGCAAGAATGCACGCACAAACAGAAAAAATAACAAAGAATTAAATGCGGATGCAACAATTAGGGTTAGAAGACAAAGGAAATCGAGAATCCAACTAGGTTAAAATCATTTTAAACCTGAATTTCATTTTAACCTACAACATATTCTTTGACCATATGTGTAGAATTTCAATTTGTTTGACCGTCTAATCTAAAAACCAACTTATCTGTCAATTTTTTTGACAGGGTTGGAGAATATTCTGGTTGATCATTGTCAATGCACTTTGTACTTTTGGACTTTTTATATACAGTGGATCAACAAATAGTTTGGGTAATTCACAATTAATTAATTTCTTATTGGTTCCTGCTTGACTGTTACATTGTTTAAATTTCATTAATGCAGCTGTGTGAAACATAACTTTTATGGTTTTCTTTCAGCACTCACATCATTTAGCTACTTGACAATATTTGATTTACTAAGGTATGATGTACAAAAACGTCTGTAACATTAAAGAGTTTCTTTTTCATGGATTTATCATAATATTATGATTGAACCTCTTTTGAGGGAACAACCTAAGCAGCAGGCAAAGTGTCCACTGAGGACAAGTGTATGGGAGTTTGAAGTGTATTAATTAAGACCGAGTTTACCAGAGGACCAGCCAGGGGTGATACATGCCATCTCTCCTTTTTGGATGAAACTTTGCCAGATTGAAGGTACTACCCAACAACTCTAAAAGACAAAGTGGGCCAGCTTTGGGATTTTTCCCTTAGGAATTAGACCAGCCCCCTTGTTTTTTGCCCAAAATCTCAAAAATGTCACTAAAATAAGCATCAAATTTAGACACCACTCCTGCTTACAGAATGGATTGAATGTTATTGATATTTTACACAAATATAGATTAGACCTATCCTAGTTCACACCAGGAGTTTCAAGTCATTTGAAGTGGCAGGTGCCAATCAAGGATTTTCATTTCCTACCCATGTCACACATCATTGAGCTATAAGGCAAATTAGCTCAAATTCTGACCCATATATTGCTTAAATCCAACTTTCTAAATCAAAACTAATTTTACCACGGTTTAGAGTCACCCTTGGCCTGATGAAATTAAGAATAAAATTTTTGGCATCTGTTATTTTTTGGCAACAAAAGCTGTTCAAACAACATGACAAGAGACTAGTTTTAACAAAGAGACAAGGGCGAAATCTAAAAATATTAGACATTATAGAATCAGTTTATTAAAGTTATTTCTATGTTAATGTCATTAACAAAGTCTTTGAATGTTATTTAGGGCAGTGGAAGCTCAATGAATGCAAAACTCTTGGCAATATCCCTTAACCCTCAGACGTACAAGGCGGGGGGCGGGGGGGGGGGGGGGAGGATGAATGCCATCCCCCAATAAGGTTTTTTAAAAATTTTGAAAAGACGATTTACTCTAAGGGGCTGAAACTTTCAGTAGCTATTCATTCATCCTTCACGGATATTTTGATATGTCAATTGTGTGTCCATCATTTTTGACGTTTTCATGGCAACCGCTAGTTTCATGTGGGTTTGGCTAAAAATCAACTTTCTTTGACATAATTCTGTATTTTTTTTCAAATTCTAGAAATTTACCAATTTGTACATTTCATTAGTATTCTGGCTTGATTTTGTATTAATTTCTGTTATTTTTTGACTTTTTAAGAAAAAAGTAAAATCCAAGATGGCGGATCGAAGGTGGCAGGTCAAAGACTTCATTTGACACCATATGATGTCACAACCAATGATTATGGTATCATTTTTTAGACCAAGTTCAGGGCTATCTAATCAATGTAAATTTGTTTCGCTGTGCCTTAACACTTCCCCCTTGTACCACGGTGGGGGTAAGAGTTAGCTTGCATGTCCGCGGGTTAAGTAACAGTGCAAAACACCTAAATTCTATTTGTACGATCTAAATATGGGAATGAACGGCCATGATGTTTAAATTCTAAGACTTAAATTCTTAAAGCTTGTGGCCGATATAACACGCACTCTGATTAGCTGAGAGCGAGATCTGAGCGGTCATTATGCAGCTGTAATGCCCACGGGCCGATTACAGATTATGCAAATTAGGAAGAGCCCGGCTTGGAAAATTCAAGCGCATTGAAACGATGAAAGCCGATTAAAAACAGTAAGAGAAGTAAATTTAATTCCAAGTAGCTAAAAGTTTAGGAATTTTTCCTTAATAAAATTTACATAGTAGTCGTTTTTGACTTACCGGTAACCTTGGCGAGCACTAGTGAAAAACAATCAAAGTTTGCTGAGTGTCGAGTAAAGCTAAAATCGCTAAGTGAAAAACACCATAGGCAGATGTGTCACGTATCCTGAGCAGAAAACCACAAAGAAACTTATAAGTTATCATCTTAGTCACAATAATTACCAAAATATTGAACTCCGTTTCAGTTCTCATCAAATAGATTCCCTCGCTTCAACACAAGCAAGTGAAAATCAGCTTCCAGGATCATCAGGTGTAAACAATCGGGCGGTTTCTGTCGGTAGCAGTGTTTCTGATACCTGTAGGAGGTTTTAGACGCTCGCAAAGCTTGAAAAGTTCATTCATAAGTCCCAGAATTAAGAAGGCCAAGATATGTTGTCGAAAGCGAATGCGAAGATCGAGTTATTCTGAGCAGTGCATTCTGAAGCATTAGTATTTTCTTTCACCGAAAGACCGTTGGTTTGGACCATTTTGAAGCACTTTCTGTCTTTTCTATATGTGTTGACGTTTCGCCACAAAAGTTGGAAAAACTCCCTCATCAAGTTGTGGCTCCACAATACTAAAATACCTTTTTGAGGGCTGTGACAATCATTTTTCCCGTAAAGAATTACAGTAGTGAAGTTCGCTGACTGTGTAGTTTTGCCCTGGGTTTGAGACAATGAATGAATCGGTAAATGCGCGCATCACCGGATGTACATTGACGACTTCCGCTTGAATAATTTTTTTTTCTTTAATTCGTGAGCCATATAATAAACAACTTAATAACCTTGACCGTTCGGTCGTTACGGGAAAATCTCAAACTTCGGCCTACCGTATTGACCTCAGTTTGAGATTTTCCCGTAACGACCTCACTCTCGGTTATTAAGTAGTTATTAATACTTGATCTTGCAATTGATTATTGTGAACTCTTACTTTACATTTGGCATACATACTCATCAATCCTGAGAAGTATTCTTTGCTGAAACTATTGTTTGCCCCCATTTCGAGTTCAAAAAACCCTTGAGATATTGATTTTGCTGCATTAGGCATGCAAGTAAATCTTGGTAAACACGTATATAATACTTGCACTGTAAGACTGAGCTTCAGCTAGCATTTTTCTTCTGAAAGTTACTATACTGAATTAGCTGCAGATAAATTTTATACCTCAAAGATGCTAGCACAAAATATTATAAATAATCGCATATCTGCGAGTAAGAAGATGTGTGAAAAAAAATTGCAATTCTGAGAAAAAATTGAGCCTTGAGAAGACCTGAAAAACCTAAGGTCCAAGCGAGCACACAAGACAACATACACGGCACCAGTGCCTTAGGTTTAGTAAGGTTTGGCTCTTGTTGAACTTTTTGAATTTTTCTAGGCACTCAAGAAGCTTGAGTGGCTCTCGGCTATCGTTTTCTTTTCTGCTCAGTAACCTCCTGTGTTACATATTCTACACTCTATTCTATTCCTGTGTTACGTATTCTACATGGTGGATGATTAAGTAGCTGGGAAGTAGTACTGTTTTCCTACTGCAAGCCTGGTCAAGATCTCTTCTGCTTAATCTTGAGAAGGACTCAGATCAGCCTGGTGTATGGTGAGTTGGCCACTTCTGTACATCACAGACAACCTGCAAAAGTACTGGGCTATTTGGTCTGCAGCAAGCTACTCTTCTTTCCTGGACATTTTCCTGCCACTGCTGTCTTGCAGAGTCTCATCTTACTGCACTCATCCACTACATTTTCGCCCTGTCTCCTCACCTTCCAGGAATGTTCTTTTCACTTTCTCAGAAAAGCGGGTTCCTCAGACCCATCCCTTTGAGATTTCTCATGTGGATCATGATCACTAAAGGATGCTTGGGATTTCAACCCATTTTATTTTCACGCTGTCTATGCCGTTTCTTTCTCTAACCTCATTAGGTGTTTACCCGCTGATCCATGTGCTTCTGCAGACTGCAAAATATTGGTATGTTTTTGTGAATCCCTCCTCAGGGTAGGAGGAATACACTCTCGTAGCTTTGACAACTTGGGACTCTTCTTCAATAGACTGCGAGGTCCTAGACCATAGTTAATTGAGGGGAATGGTTATGAAGCCCAGCAAACATCAAAGGAGCAAACAAAGATGCCAAGATTTGTGTTGGAAGGTCCACGACCATGCACAATTTTTTGTGCTCATGCACTATGCATGAATTACATAACCAAAATGTTTCTATTGGTGAGTTCCTCGGTCAGTAGTACACAACAATTGTGTTTTGTGCAAGTTCAAGGCCAAAAAAGAGAACAAAAACATACAACAAAGAACTTTGTTGAGTATTATAATAATCCCCTTCTATTAACTATGCCTAGACTGAGGCTGTTGGAGCTGACACTTGTCAAACTCCTGGATCTAAAAGTAGCAGTCTCTCTCGTGCACAGTACATTTAAGGGCTGCTCTACGCACAAGTCTGTAGGCCCTTGAGGTCTTTTAAATCCATTCCTCGTTGTGCAGGTGTGAAACGTTTACCAGGACCCTCATCATAAGCCTTCTATATTCTCAAACCTAAAAAATTTTAGAGACAGGATCCCAGACATTGTGTGCTTCATGGCCCAGCCTGACTCTTAAGTCTTAATAATATTATTGATCTGCCTGGCACCCTTTAACCCACCATAGGGTATCACTAACACTTTTGATGTCGTCGCCTTCATTTATGCTACGAGGTACATGGCTCTTCACTGTGGCAATTCATCTGTCACAGACATCCTTTCCAGCCTGTGGATCACTGAAATCATATCTGATGATCTTAATGCCTGTGCACTCTCTAAGGCTGGTAAATAAGTAAGTAAGTAAGTCAAGTTTATTGTGCATATGCACTTAGCTTAGCTGGGAAGTGAGAGGATGAGATGGGAAGAAAGGTGACATCCGGTACGTATTGTTGCGCTTTTCTTTCAAAAAAAAGTTACAATTGAGCAAAATATCGAAGCCATTCTTAACATTGGAGTGTGCACATCTATAAATAGAGATTAAATCTCTTGCGCACTGACCTACAATTAAAGGACTCTTTGACTTCTCTGGACATATGTACAACAATGAACATGTTTGCTTTACAGGTAATTATATAAAGGAATATTTAATAAATAATAATAACAACAAACTATTGATGATAAATAATAACAACAATAAATATAAATAAAAATAATTAATAATAATACCAACAAACTATTAATAACCACTTGGTGATGTTATTTACCGCTGACAAAGGTCTTTGGTTATTGTTCCCGTGCTTTCAAAGTTATATCCACAATGTTTATTTTTACATCAATTAAGATTTACTTGCCAGCTGATGCAGCAAGGTAAAAAAAGTCAAAGATGTTTTTTAACTCGATTCGCATGAAATGGATATTCATTGGGTGAGCTCAAGAGTTGATATATGAGGGCAAACAATAATTTCAGCGAATAATACTTGTCAGGATTGATGAGTTTGTATGCTGACTGTAAAGTAATAGTTGACAATAATCAATTGCAACATCAAGCATGTAACCTGTCCGTGATAATCGGGCAGGGTTTCAAGAGTAATCTAAAAAGTAAGATATGCCCAGAAAAACTCTCCTCTAACTAGTCAATGTTTCAGAATTTTAATATCATGACCATTCATTCCCATATTTAGATTTTACGAATAGAATTTAGGTGTTTTGTGCCCACCGTGGTGCAAGGGGGAAGTGGATGGAACCCCTTTGGGCTTTCTCTCTGTTTAGGGCCAGTGAAATAAATTTACATTAATTAGATAGCCCTGAGCTTGGTCTACAAAATGATACCATATATGTTGGTTGCCAAATGACATCATTTGACCGCCATCTTGGATCCGCCATCTTGGATTTTACTTTTTTCTCAAAAAGTAAAAAAATAACGGAAATTGATACAAAATCAAGCCAGAATACTTATGAAATGTACAAACTGGTGAATTTCTGGAATTTGATGAAGAAAACTGGAAAAAAAATACAGAATTATGTCAAAAAAAGTTGATTTTTGGCCAAACCCAGATGAAACTAGCAGTTGCCATGGAAACGTCAAAGATGATGGACACAATTGACAAATCAAAATATTCGTGAAGGAAGAATGCACAGCTACTGAAAGTTTCAGCCCCTTAGAATAAATCGTCTTCTCGAAATTTTGAAAAAAAACCTTATTGGGGGATGGTATTCACCCCCCCCCCCGCCTTGTACATCTGAGGGTTAAGGGATATTGCCAAGGGTTTTGCATTCATTGAGCTTCCACTGCCCTAAATAACATTCAAAGACTTTGTTAACGACATTAACATAGAAATAATTTTAATAAACTGAATACAGAATGTCTAATATTTTTAGATTTTGCCCTTGTCTCTTTGTTAAAACTAGTCTCTTGTCATGTTGTTTGAACAGCTTTTGTTGCCAAAAAATAACAGATGCCAAAAATTTTATTCTTAATTTCATCAGGCCAAGGGTGACTCTAAACTGTGGTAAAATTAGTTTTGATTTAGAAAGTTGGATTTAAGCAATATATGAGTCAGAATTTGAGCTAATTTGCCTTATAGCTCAATGTTGCATGACATGGGTAGGAAATGACAATCCTTGATTGGCACCTGCCACTTCAAATGACTTGCAACTCCTGGTGTGAACTAAGATAGGTCTAATCTATATTTGTGTAAAATATCAATAACATTCAATGCATTCTGTAAGCAGGAGTGGTGTCTAAATTTGATGCTTATTTTAGTGACATTTTTGAGATTTTGGGCAAAAAAACCAGGGGGAGGGGGGGTCTAACTCCTAAGGGAAAAATCCCAAAGCCGGCCCACTTTGTCTTTTAGAGTTGTTGGGTAGTACCTTCAATCTGGCAAAGTTTCATCCAAAAAGGAGAGATGGCATGTATCACCCCTGCCTGGTCCTCTGTTAAACTTGGTCTTAATTGTTATATTTTGTATGTGGCTGGGACTGTTGCTAAGTATATGCTTACAGGTATAAGGCATGCACTAGGGAAGGTTCAAATGTGTTTACTAATATAAGGCAAGAAAAACTTGAATTCCAGCTTGCCCCAGGACAAAAATCCCTCAAATTTTTTTTGCCCTGGACAAGTCTTAGTTTGCCCTTTTAATGGTTTAGTTGGTGGACGGGTTGCCTGATCTCTTGCTCATTGAACAAGTGAGAATGAAAAGTTACTTTCCCGGAAGGAAAATCCCCTTATCCCAGATGACTGGAGGGCACTTTTTGTAAGGCCTGCTAATAGCTCAATATTTTTCTCCTGTTTGTCTCTTTTGTGTAGTCTTTTAACCTGTCTTTTGTCTCTCTGGGTGTCACTTCAGAAACCATCATCAACCTTTTCCTTCGGGTAAGGATGACTTCCATGTTGTTGTATGGTTTGAATGTGTCATGTTTGTGTCATGTCCAAAGGCATGAAGACATCTGTGTTATCCTGGTGAGAGGGTGTAAAATAAGATCCTATATGTTACATGAAATGGAATTCTAACCAATCAGCCACATTTTTCCATGCATGGTGTACAGTTGAATAGATTATGGAAGAATATAGAAACAATATACAAATGATGTAATGAGGTACGAAAATGGTCACACAGGTTACGTGGAACCAAAAGCAAAGTCCATAAATTTAAGACTCTGGTCAATAAGTATTGCTCTGCATAAACCCATGGCTTATTGCTGTTCTTAAGACTAACAACACAACCTTTGATCCTTTCTGAGACCCTATACATTCAAATTTTATTCACTGTGTTATTGGTTTGTGCCACAGGTATGAGAGGTTTGAGGTGTTGGCAGTGTTTACAACTACTATTCTTGTGATGTTTGGAGCTTTGTTTATAGTAAAAGAAAGGTAAAGATAACTAATAATAGCAACTGATATCAGCAATTAGAATGGCATCTCAACTGTACAAGCAAAAACAATGTTGAGCTGTGAACATACAGTATGTTTTACTAAATGTACACTTTTTTCTCAGTGTATTTCAAAAGAAGTCAGGGTTATTGGCCAAGTGTGAGGTCAAGATGGCTGGATATTGGCCAAGTTCCTTTTTTGCGTGTTTATGGACTGAGATGGAGTCGAGGTCCATAAACTCACAAAAAAGAACGAGGCCAATATCCAGCCATCTTGACCGAACAAGCTTGGTCAATAAAGGATTTATTATATGGCTTTCACGGAGATTTTTCTTGCGGGACACGGCGGGTAGTCCCGAGCGGGCAAGATAGCTCCATCTTGCCTGCTCGGGTAGCCAATCACAGCGCAGGATTTGATTCATCTTGCCCGCTCGCGGAGCTAGCTATATAATAAGGGTATTTACTGTTCAGTACCTTCTTCAAACCCTTCTTCTTGGATTTACAAAGAGTTACTATGTTTCTTTAATTTGCTTTTTATATTTCCCAGCACTGAAAGATTATTAATGCCCCCAGAAGTTATGACGTGAGTACAGTAATAAAATAAAATCAAAGTGTGTGTGTGTGAGCAGCTTGAATTTACTCTTCAGGATAACAGGGACCAGTGTTCAAGCTTTTATTTAAGGCACCTTTCCTTGCATTGTGTCCTTTAATTTCTATCTCACCTCACCACAACTACCTGCAAATCACCAATCATTGCACTGCAGTGACAGCACTCAGTGACAGATCATTCCCAACCACAGTGCAGTCAAACAAACACCTCTCGTAGACCACTGCCATTAGATAGATAGATAGATAGATAGATAAACTTTATTTAAACACGATAATTCTCATCTTAAAGGGCCTTAGTCAGCCTCTGCCATTTTCAATGCAATTGAAATTATTGATATTGCATGGTGAAGCAAAATCTGATTGCTTCACCATAAGTTGTGTTCCTGAAAGTATGTTTAATTATTGTTAGTAGTTTCACAGTGATTTTGACATGCCCCGAGTATAATACAATAGCCAAAGTCTTGCTTGTAAACAAAAACAGAGGTGTGGCTGACTAGGGCCCTTTGAGTCACATGAATGGGGATTAGGGTGCAAGGAAGGGTGCTCTCTGCTGCTTTGTCATGAGTGGGACAAGATGAAAAAGTGACTTACACCAGAATATCTTAAAATAAGTAACTACATGTATAAGCTCAATGCAAAATTTTGTTTGTTTGTTAGGCTTGGTGATCTGAATTATTGTATGGAGTATGTGCTCTGTGAACCATATTCATTTACTTTTCTTAATGTAGTACAGCTACTAGTTTGCTATTAGCTTGAAAGATGGTATTAATGTCAAAAATAAATAGCATTTAATGAACTCCATCATCAATCGTCCAGGGATGGAACTTTTTTTTACATAAACTTTAGTTAGTGATACTGTGATGAAATGTTTCATAGCTTGTTTTTGTTGTGTTGTTGTTAGGGATAATCTTCTTCCAGTCACAGTGGTTGGATTAATGTTACATTTACTTGTGACTTATGGTGTCACAAACAAGCCATTTAGTCTAGTCTCAAAAGGTAATTAAAGCAGAGCAGCTTTCATGATTCAATTTTGATTTTAAGCAGATCCTAAACAATACAGAAATATCCTGTTGTTTAAATGTTTAAATGACACATTTATGCTGCAGTCCCCAAATATTTGGATTACTCCTAATACCAATGCAGACCTTGGCATTTCAACTGGTTTATGTTACTTTATATATAATGGGCTGACACGTTTCCACATTTTATTATTTTAGCTGCATCATCAAATTGGTTACAGGATGCAGTGAATGACTTTGGTCATAGGTTAGTACATATAAGTTACATGTACTACTCCTTAATTCCTACTTTGCCAAGTTCCTGTCCCTGTTCCTGTATGGTTCTGTAGCACAGTGGAAGTAAAGCAATGGTGACCTGTTGTGGAGATTGTGGGTTTGATTCCTGCTGAAGTCAAAGATTGTTTTCTGTGCTTCATCTGGTCCCCCATTTCATTTTTAGCGCTGATGCTCCTGGGCAGCCCCTTTAATCTAAGAAATAGACTTCACACATACTAGAAGACAACTGTCTTTAGCATTAAAAAGAAAAGATTGTGTCAAATTATATCATAGTTAGTAGAGGGGAACTATGATTATATCTTGAACTGTCAGTATTGGGATATGTCATGTTTGCCTGTGTACAGCCATCCACTCTCCTCAAGGAAAATCAGAGAGGTGCATCTGTGCTTCTCCCTTGATAATCTTTTCCTTGCATAATCATTTGTGCATGAAAACCAGTTCAGTGTGACAACATCTAACATGACTCATGGAGGCAATAAAGGAAATTGCTCTCTGCACGTGATCTTTGCACAAGACATTCAGTGGCCTTTACTATGGTCACAGTTTGCAAGCTTTTACATAACAGATCTAGTTCATCCAAAATTCAATTCAATTCAGTTGTTTGTTTATCATTTCCATGGAAATATCAATTACCCTTTCCAACAGATTAGGTCAGATCAGATTGGGAAGGTTGATAAAACGCTAATTGAAAATGGTAGGTAAGGTCCAGATAAAACTCTAATGAGAAAATGAATCAGAAAGGTCATGGCTGCAAATAACAGTTGGTCATTGGAAATTGGCTGAGCAAACTTTGCTCATGTCTGATGAAATCCCAACTGTGGTCAGACATGATGTCCAGACAATTTTTTTATCGTAAATTATTTTACAACAAGGATGAATAAGAATCTACTGTGAGTAAATCTTACTTTTTTTGGTGATGTCCAACCACAATTTCTTTTGTCTGACCAAGATGGTGTCTTAGTGAGACACATGTCCTTTCAAGGAAAAAAATATTTGTAGCCCTGCAGGTTGTTTTCCACATATTTTGGGAAGATTCCCTCCCACCAATGTTTCTTGAGCAAACAGACAGCTGTGTATAGGCTATCTTTGAGTTGCTGAACCTGCACCATGGTCCCAAAGTTGTTGGTCATGACTGCTCTGTGATGTTGGGTTTCTATTGATCAATGCTTTGATTTGCAGCATCTGTGGGTTTTCACCATTCTTGGGCAAAGTTTTGGTTCAGAGGTTCAACCCTATAGCTCTTTTGGGAGTCGCTGGAGCTGCATTAGTTATTATCACTGATTCTTTGATAAATTACAAGTAAGTGCTTGAAGTCCATGACAATTAAAACTTTTTTTGTTTCAGTCACAACCAACTTGCATTGAATTTTATATGGTTTTTCTTTTCTTTGCTAAAAAAGTGGATCAAAATTCACTATCCACAACTCCCAGATATAACCTGGTGAACCCAATGAAGTAACTTAGTTGTTTCCCGGAGGGAGAAACTGTAGAACTGACTATTTTTACACAATTCTATTTTGGTAACAAAACAATGTCTTTATTTTGCGATGATGTTTTCTGTATACTCATTGGCTCAAATGGCTTTTTAATTAGTTAAAAATATTTCATTGGTCATGTGTTTTCAAATATAATTGGCCAATTTTGGTGAAGTGACCATGGTAACAGTGGTTATTGTTGTTTTCTTTGCCAGTCAATCATTCATAGCTGACAGCTTTTGTGCAATAGTGACAGCATTCATGATGTGGGCCACCATGCTACCGCTCGGCATATACAGCGGCCAGATTCTATTGCAGGTAACTAAACTTTGTTCCTACCCAATAGTGACCAATTCTTATACAACAGTTGTTCTTTATTAATACAGAAGGCAAATTAAGTAGAACCAAAGTTATCAGTAATGAGTGTTTTTTACGTGTCTAGTGTGTTCTTAAGGAGATGGGAGAATAGGTTTTCGGATCAATGAATTTGGCCTTAAAAAGCACACAGATTGTGGATTTTTGTGGTAAATCAAGCAGACTTGCAGATTTTGAAAACACAGTGTATCGTAGATTGGATGTGAATTTTGGCCTGCATTCTGGATTGTGCCTGTCTTGATGTTTGGATCTTGGGTCCTACATGAAATTTGGATCATAGATCTTTCTTCAGCCCTGGTCAGTATGTTAATGAGTTCATCCAAGTTATTTCTTTTTTCGAACAAAGCTAATTTAAACTCAGTTGTGAGACTGTTATTGGAATATTATTGTACTGTGTTATAGTCATTAAGCATGTTGCCTTCTTTACTATTTGTGCAAAATTAACAACGGCATTCACATTTACCACTTTACCTTTGAAGTTTTACTCTTCTGTTTCCAGATGTGGTTGTGGTTTCAGATTTGAACAAAAATATTAGCTGATCAACAGATTTGGTGAAAAAAAGGCACGGATTGGTGGATTTGCATACCCCTATACAAGCATCAAGAGTTTCCCGCTTCCGGTTTTTGGGCAATGCATTATGGGATATGCGCTCCAGAAAAGTGAGCACCAACTCTCAAATCTCCGCCATTACTGAATATTCGTTTCAGCTTCGCGTTTGTTTACCTTTTATTTATGGTGTGCTTTTCCACTGGAATACTTACTTTACGCCTTCTATACTGGTCAGCAATTCTACAAACTGGTGAGTCAATCAATTTTTTGGCTACTTATGTCTTCCGCGAAAAAAAATGCGATAAAACTTTATGGTTTTCAAGAGGGATGTTTACATGCGAAATGTTTCAAGTCTGTAATCATTCTGTTTTGATTTCTTCTCTAGGTATGGGATTTGGGCGCCGGAATTTTGTTGTTGTTGGCTGCCCAAACAGCGGGAAAAGGTTGAATAAATGGGAGAAACAAACCTGCACTGTTCATGTTTGAACAGGACACATACCTGCGACTGCGAGCCACCATTCAAGCTTTTTTCCCTTCCCAACGAAGAAAAAGGATAGCGAAGGAAGACGACGTTAATGTTGCTGAGTCATTGTATTTTCAATTGGTGCTAGCTATTATATTGTTTCAATTGCCATTTGCTTCTTAATTTAATGGGCCAAATTTATTAATGTCACTGTTTATAATTCTGGACCTTTGACTTAGCTATATATGTACCTGTATTACAGATAATGTTGCTATTTTTGCACATGCCACATTTCATAAATCTCATTGTTCAATGGCTAAATGTGGCTCTCATGTGCTCTATTCTATAGCTATTTTTAACCCTGTTAATTATAAAAGGCTTAATTTCAAAGCTATTTTAACCCTGGTTATGTCAATTTTAAAGCTATTTTAAAGCTAACTCATGTATGTTTTGGTCAGCACTCTGTACTATTTTTTGGCTATTTTTTGTTTCAAAATAATGGATTTAAAAAAGGTAAAAAATTGTTTTAAAATAGTCCAGAAAAATAGTAAAAAAATATATGATAGGAATGATAGGAATGATAGGAATAAAATAACATATAAAATATATATTTCACCTACACACGCGACAGGAAATAAATCTTGTACCAGTATACTGAATTCATTAATTCAAGTACATTTTGTCAGTTTTCTGAACTGCCATTCGCATACATGAATGACCACAAAACGTTGGCTTAAAAGTTAAGTTAAGAGTGTCAAGCTCTTTGTGTTATGTAAACAAGGATGGGACAGATGAGTATCAACATTGTTTGTGGTTGTTGACAGGAGGATCCTCATTGAGGTGAAGACCTCTTCTTTGTCTTTTTATGTTGTTGTGCACTCATTACGCCTTCAGTATTGACTACAAAGCTATTACATTCAAAGAATATTTTATGTAAACTTCCTTGGAGTTTTGTTTGGGAATACAGTTGTTTGTTTCATTAGAAACTTAATTGTACCTCACTGAGGGTTATTTAAACTCAACCTTTCTCAGTGTGAACAGAATGTACAAAATACATAGCAATAATGGATCATCCTTGCAAGTGCAACAGTCTAGTGCCATATATTTTGTGTATTCTGTTTAAATTTGTAAGGTTGTACATTAAATGGTTCTTACTGTGGTATTATTATAAGAACCATGAGGATATTATGATGATTTTACTACAAAAAAGCCAGAAAATGGCTTATGTTTTCATATACATGGAAGAGGTTTGTTTAGGGTTTTTATCACTGACTCAAAAAAAAATTATTAATTGCACTATAAGTAAAGAAATGCAGATGTTAAAGTAAATGGGTTATGGTAGAATTTTCAGTGAGAGGAATATTTAAAGGGGCTGTGTTGCAGATTTAAATTATATTTTTTTGCAAGGACTTTAAATTTTGAATACAGTAAAACATTCAGATAACCAGTCTCAATATTCTATGTCCACCACTCTTGGTCATTAGCCTCTACTTAAAAATCATGTTGAGGTTTGTTCCTACTTCAAAGAAATTTGATTTCACTTGACAAGACGTGTTAATATATTGCGACATGTATCCTTTAATAAAAGTAGGATAATTCAACCCTTTCCTGGTGGCCATGGAGTCTTACACAGGACCAGGAACATCTTATTTAGGATTTTTTTTCCAACAAGCGTCCAATTTCTCCCGTTTGTGTATCATTTGTTAAAATCAATTCATCATTTGGAAATAATTGAGGATTATTGTAAGAAAAGAGATTTGAAGAGCTACAGTGGTCAATTTAAACTCCAAGGCTGTGGTATGTAACATTCACTTACTTTGAATTTAAATTATCTTTAGTGTACTGAATGTGACTCTAGCTGTTAGAGCATGATAAATTAATGGTATTTAGTAGCATACATTGTGTGCTTTTTATTTCACCGTAAACTCCTCTTTTGAATTCTGGAGCATTGGGACAGCCTCAAGAGGTATCCTGAAATTTCAAAAACTTGCTTGTGGACTGATTTCCGGAGTATTTGGTTGAATGGAGTGTGGCCATTGTTATTATGTGGTTATTTCTCCACACAGAAAAAATGGTTATTAAGCATTTATGAAGTAGTTTAATGTCCTGTTGTGAATCCAATGTCTAGCTGGATTACAAATAAAAGACTGAGTTTTTATGTGCATTGCTTTGCATAGAGCATTGTATTTTTCTACTAATAAGTACAGCGATGGCATTACAAGACTTAAGTATATGTGATACTACATCCACAAATGTTTAATCTACACTGTCCCTGGCCTCAGAGCTTTGGTTATCCTCACACTGAGCACCATAGGAGAGACCTGTAAATGGATTTGATCTTGTCCAGAATAGTGAAAGTAACAGGAATTCTTGAAATACTTCTTGATATACTTACATGAAATGAGAAAAGTGCTCTTAAAATGGGAATTAATTTTAAAGAAACAATATTCTTGAACTGTTCTTGAAAATAAAAATAATCTTGTCTTGAAATAAGAGCATTCCTTCTTAAATTAAGGATTTTAATAAGGAATCTCAAAGTAAGAAACTGTTTCTTAAAATAAGAATTAATCTTAAAACAAGAAATTTTATTTAACAAAACCAAATTTCTTAACTGGAGATTTGTTTTAAGAAATTTATTTCTTACAATAAGATTTTTCATTTAAGAGTGTTCAGCGGTCGGTTGGACAGGAATTCCCATTTCCGAGGCTGCAAACACATGAGTAACTAGTTCTTGCTTGCTTCCGGAAACTTTCAAGCCCTGTTGACGGCAATAAAGCTTCAGAGCGTCAGAATGCCAAGAGTTCACTTCATCGTAAGTTAGACTCCTCTGACTCCTCAGAACTCATGGCAGCCGGTCAGAAATTCTTCGCCTGAAATCACAACTTTAAATGTAATTTTTTCCCTCAAAATTATCTGGAAACCGTCACTTGAAACTTTAGACGTATGTAGTTGATTAGGATTGGTAGAAGATGAATTAAAGACGGAGAAGTAAGACAAGATAAAAGGTAACCAGACGCGAAGATGAAACGAATATTCAGTAATGGCGCAGATTCAAGAGTGGTGCTCACTTTTCTGGAGCGCATATCCCATAATGCATTGCCTGAAAACCGGAAGCGGGAAACTCTTGATGCTTGTATTCACCCCCCTCCTTAAGTTACTGACTGTGGAAGTGTCTAATCCCTTGAGTACCAGACCAATGTGTATGCTGTGTATAAAGGAAGGTTAATCTGACTAACTGCATTGTGACTAATATACAGACAACAGATACAAGGAAAATTAGCAATGGTGTATTTCGTTATTATTCTATACCATCTTCAGACTGATGTTTTCGAAGATGAAGATGGTATAGAATAATAACAAAATATAACATTGCTAATTTTTGCTGCTTCTGTTGTCTATATATTAGTTACAATGCAGTTACTCAGATCAACCTTTATCCTTTATGTACATGTATACTGAAATCATCAGCAAGTAATGGGTTTTGTGTGCTGTGTGCCACACCATTTTCACTGAAAATGAGTGTCTGGTAAAAAACGTCTAATACCATGAGCATTTTCACTTTGACTATAGACATGGACACATTTTCTGAAAGGTCATTAAATGCCTTTTCAATGCAGTTAAGTTTGCTGAGTCTGATGTAATTTGATATCCCTATGATGTCACAACCATGGGAAAATTAGCAGTCGAACTCTTCTGAAATTCTTGGTGGTCAATAAAAGCTGCTTCTGGTATGCGAGGAGTTTAAGTAAATCTCTTAACATTTTGATGTAAATAGTACATCATATAGGCACCTGAGCGAAAAAAATCATGACGTACTGAGCATGTCATATAATCACTCAAGAGATTATTGATGCATAATACACAGCTTTGAATAGCTTTTCCATACACACAATTGTAAAATATGTTCTTTTAGTTAAATTCTCAATGATGAAACAATTTTTTTGATCTATTCAGAGGGTGTAAAGATTCATATTGATTTATAACTGTTTTATTGCATTCTTCATACAAACGAAAGGTCCTAGAACAACCACAAAATATTTGCTTTATCTTTAGTTGGAAATATCTTGGAGTGGTTGCAAAATAAGTTCAAAACATCTGGATTTTCATATTTTCAGTGTTACCATCAAATTCAAATTTAAAACGATATTCAAGATCATTTCACAAAAAGTTGTGTAATAATTTAGAATAACCTGCAATCAGGTGTTCTTTTTCGGCAGTTGCAGGGAGAAAGATATAGGTAGGGAGGGTGTGATGGCAAGGTAACAGTAGAAGCAAAAACTATTCCATGTTTGCATGCAAAAGAATGACATACTTACCACACCATAATTACCATTTGCATCATTTGTTGCTGCTGCAGTGAGTGAGCCTGAAGTGAAAAGAAGAGGCAGCAGATCTTATTAGTAAAAAATTACAATATAGGGGCATTCAATCACTTTTCGTGCAAAATGCAAGGAATTGTGGTCAACAGTAAGATCACAGATGCAAGGAATTGTGGTTATGTGCAAATGGAGGGATTGAGATGAGCTGTTTTCCATGTGCTCTCTTCAATCAATGAGAGCAGTGATGAAAGCTATCAGGAACTTATCAGTCCATAATATCCAACCAAAACACTCTTGTGGCAAAGGAATAAGAAAAACAGTTAGAAGACTCATCTAAAACTAACAGAAGTCGTTTGGAAAATAACAATTACAGAAGTGAAGAAGTTAGTAGGTCAGAGGTGCCCGCCATGACAGAGAACCAAGTTTGTCTGTGGAAATTGCCACAACAGCAAGCAAAGTTGTAATTTTTAACCGGGCATCTGTTTTATAGTTTTAAGCAGAGCTCACTATCATCAAGTTTTGTTTGCGATCTTTTGAAGTTAGTATATTATTTCAAAAAAATCACAGATTTTGCCGTTACCATTTAAATTTTTTTTCTGCACAACCTTACTCTGTTTTGGAAATCACATGGGGGAAGAATATATTTCCTTCCAATCCTTTGCAAATTAAATTTACGGCTTGTTGTTTTCATTAAAATTCTACAGAGTACTTGAACCAGAAGTCATACAGCTGTCACCTAAAACCTTCGTGAATGATACATTTCCCATGTAATACATAATTTCATATTTAGAAACCTTGCAATAATGCTATTTAATTCTTTTGAGATTTTTCTGGTAACTCCAAGTGTACTAATATAAGAGTGTGAGTTTCGTCTGTAAGAGAGCTGTGAAAATGTAATGAAGCTTAGTGCTGTGGAGTGCTGTAATCCGAGAGGTTCACTGAACTAGTTTGTTACTTACCGATGATCCTGAATTCTGTGTGGGAACAACCCTGCTCTGCATTGACACTCCTTACATCTTCTTTCCCTTCGGCGACATTTTGTACCATTTATTTATTTAACTTCAGCTAACTAAAATACTTAACTTATATACAACAAATTCACTAGACCGGGAGACCAGTACAGCAAAGCCAATTACAGTGGATGCCAAGGCCCTTATTAGAATTTAGAATTTAGGTAAACTGGTTTACACTTAAATCTTAGAAAATACAACAGTAAATTATTTTAACAATGCTGTGGGAAGTCACTCACTGGCTGGTAATATGTCATAACCACACCTGATTGACACATTAACTATCTATAACAACACCAAGAGAACTCAGACAATATGATATTATGTTTTTATTTTACTTTTTTTCAGACTTGTCCCACTGATATTATGAGCCAGATAGACAAGTGCCTCAGAGAGGTAAATTTATCTTCTATACATTATATCTAGTTGTTGAAAAGCTTCTGAGCTGCAAAGGTGAACCACAGTTGTTGACATCTGCTAATTTTATTGGTGCAAATAGTTTTCTTGGTCCAGATAGAAAGCCCATTTATTCCCTCTCAACTTAATTTTTTTTATACAGGTACTTATTAATACAGACAGCAGTGCTTTTTTACCTCTCTTAACCTACAACTTTCCTTACAATTTGAATTGAAAGTTGTGAAAACATTACAGTGAGTTCCTGACAAAAGAACATCCGGTTTAATTTGACTGGGACGAAGGTTGATTCAAAAATTCTTTTATTCACTATTGTTAGAATCATCCCACAACCACTTCCAGTGGTTACCCAAAGACCTGCTCCCCCACCCCCTCCCCCCAAACAGTGCACCACTGAATTATATGTTCATCATTCCCATAACGTAAGATAGTAATAAGAAACAGTCAACATGTTACTTAACATGGTATCTACAATGGGTGACAAAAGTGTTCAGACACTTGGCAGTAAAAATCGATTTTTGAATGTCTTGGAAACATTTCTCCCCTTCCTCCCCAAACAATGTTGATTTTTCTATTTTTTAGACTGCACAGACCACAGCACCTACACAACATTGAATTGGGGGGGGGGGGGGGGGCTGGGGGTATCAGAGAATTAATGCTAGATGCAGATAAAATAGAATAAGAAAAGTGCCATTTTCTAAAAGTGTCTCAGCTACTTTTGTCATCCATTGTGGCTTCCTCTACAATGTTTTTTTTTTTTATCACTTGTGTTGTTGATATTTTTTGCAGGCATCCACCTTAGATGGAGTGCTAGAATTCAGAAATGAGCATTTCTGGACAGTTTCATTTGGAAGAATGGTGAGATGACACACTTTAGTCCATTCAGTTAAGTGTTAAGTGAGTAAACCTCAAGGGGCTTAAAGGGTTGAAACGAGGTTAGTTTGAGGTAACATTCAGAGCTATCTTAAACTGAGAGTCGAAAGTTATCGGGCAATTACTTTGGTTTTGGTTTTTGGTTTTATTACCTTTTGAGATTGGCCAAGTAGAAGTAATTGAGTTGGTCTTGGGCTAACTGAATGGTTGTGAATGTCATTAAATTACCATTCAGTAATAATAATTATAATTACAGGACAGTTTTTGTAGGTTAATCCTTTCCTTTTGGATCTTTAAAATGGTAGTAACAGATTCTCAGCTCAGGGACACTGTTCTCTACTTAAGATTATCCATTTTGGGGGGATTTGCTACTAACATTTGTCATTAAACTTTTGTAGGCTGGCTCCCTGCATGTGAGAATAAGAAGAGATGCAAGTGAGCAGGTATGAGAATGTATATGCTACAGGATATGTTACTTGCAGTGTTCAGACACCAGAAATCAAATATGTACAAACTACATATGTACATTATTAGAAAACATCCTGTAAAAATCGTATACTAAAAGGTGTACTTATATTGCCTATCACTTGTAGTGTCAATCCTTAATTGCCCTCATATTCATATGGACCTGCATCCATTTCATTTCATTCACTATTTTGTCTTTTAAGCTTTCTCATCCCTCCAGCTTTGTACAGGTCTTCTATTTATCTTTTGGTAAATTTTGACAATGTTATATTTATTATTCAGAGTTGTGATAAAATGAACAGACCAGTCCGAGCTTCTTAGTATTAACAGTTAACTGTGAAGCATATTGGTTTTGTTTTGAGTTATATTGAACTCTTCTAACTTGTAAAATGTCTTCTTTGGTAGATGGTGTTAGCCCATGTAACAAACAAGTTATCCAGTCACGTGACTCACTTATCAATCCAGGTGTTTAAGGATGACTGGATACGATCATCAAGTGGGTCAAAGCTCAATATTTCCAGCCTGTCTGCTTCTCCTAGCAGCTCACCATTGACTAGGACTTACAGTAGTCCTCAGCAGTACAAAGCTTCAGGTGGCACAAGAGACAGACCTAAACAGGAACGGGCAACTGCACAAAAACTCACAAGCCCTTTCATCAACATTTCTCCTCACAAGAAATCCTGATAGTTAACAGGGCAGCATATACAGAATAATGACACAAATAAGAAGGTCGTTTTTCTCCAACTGAGTTGCATGCTTTTTTTCCCTTTTTAGGGAAATGTTAGTCACTAGAGTAGTATTATTTATATTGAGGCAAAAAAGTAATTAAAACTAACTCACTCAAATAGGAATAGATGTTTGTACAAAATGTCCATTTAATTTTACTGTTCAAATATTTAAGTTATTTTTATAATCTTTGATCTACTGTCATCTCCAAGTCCATATTTGTTACAGTATTACATAAATTGTTGTTTGACTGAATGATCAGTGTAATGAAGAACCTCATTACTGATCAGAGAAAGAAAACTTTGACATGGCTGGCATGTAAAAGAAAAACACCCTATTAAGCTGCATGTTGTTTTGCTGTGTTGAGCACTGCATGTAGCCCTATTCTCAGACGCTACAGGTCGCTTGCAGCCACCCACTCTCTGAGAATTAGGCTACAAGGCATGGAGTAGTAATTAAAACATAATTCTTGCATGCTCAGCTCTGAAATAATTAAAAGCAAGTATCTGTATTTGCCCGGAAGAAAAGCCCTCAGAAGACTATTCAGTTCGAAAAGTTTTCTCTAATATATTACTAATTTTCAGTTGTCAGTGTAAGGCTACAGCCTGTATGCATGTGTGGCAAAAGTCAAACACAAGTGCTCAAAATAATTTTGTAGTCTATCTGTGTTGCAAGCTTAGAAATCATTAGACCACTGGGTTATTTCCATATGTTCTTAGTGGACAACACATTCTGTTGCTCAAATATTTGAACTACGAGTATCACATAATAGACCCTGTCTGATTTGATGTCCATTGCCTGATTCTAAAGTGGAATTAGCCAGAAGTTTAACTTTTTAATTGAGACAAAGTGTTAAAAACTGGATAAACCAATCAATATGCATGAAACTTTCTTCTCTTTACCACCATGATGTTAAAGTTAGAGCAATCCAAACAAAGATAATTACATATTAAATAAACACCTTGCCAGCTTGCTGGCATATCAGAGGATAATGGCTAATGCCAATGATTGATATGTTGAAGTAAGAATTTCACAGTCACTGTAGAATCTTTGCCACCAGACCAACTGTTCATTTTTGGACAATCTTTTATCCTTAAACATTATCCTCCATTTTACTCAATACTCGGCTGTTCCCATTAACATCACACTGAGCTGACAATGCACGCCCACTACCCACCAAATTATTAATGAAAGTTTTCCAAACATGATGGTGTGTACTGCCCCTACTCCCCACAGGTCAGTTCCCTTCCCTACTCACCCATACACCTATTCAACCATTTTTGACAGTATTTTGAGCATGATCCCACAAGTTTAAGACACAACAAATTAAATCTTTAAGAAAGTCTAGTATTTAGCTTTATTCACGTAATTCCTAATGGTAATTAACAGGAGTGCAAGTGTATTTAATAGTATAACAAACAATATTTCTTTAACTACATGTAGTGTCTAGATATTGCATGGAAGACGGTAATATAATTTGTTACTCAAATGGTGTTCCTGAAATGTTGTCTAAGCACTTCTTAGATGGAGTCTCCAACAGGTCATAATAGCCTTTCTATGATGAAAACTCTCTTGTAACCTTGACAAGATTTTCACCATTCAGAATTTCAATCCAGTATCCATCTGGATCTTGAACAAATGCTATTCCTTTCATTTTACCTAACAAAATGGTAAGGGCAAAAAACAGTTGTATAAAAGACGATAAACATTGCATGGCCCTAATAATAATTATTAGGTTTGGTTCTTGTGTACTGGTACACAAGAACAGACATAAATTAAAGAACAAACAATACAGCGCAACTAAACAGACTCCTGCACAAAGTAATGTAATGGTTATTCCCTCAGTGTGTCATTGCACGAAAGCACAACCAATTATTGGAAAGAAATAGACTGAAGAAAACAAATGAATGGCAACTTTTAAGTAGAAGCATTTTACCGGTACTCCTTTACATCATTCAAGGTCGACAAAAGATTTCAGGGGCAAAAATGCATTGTTGCATGATGCTTAGTAAGTAACTACCTGGTTTTTAGCTGTTGGTTTTTTTGAACCACTGCACACCTATCTAACCAATCAATCCAAAAATGAAAGTTTCCTGGGATGTCTGCAACTTTTTTTGAGCAATTACAGTGTGACTATTCCAACCAAGGCCACCGAACAAAATTTTCCACAAATTTAACAAATAAAAATCATAGAGGTTAATTATAGTTTTCCAACAAATTACCCTGGCTTGTAATCAAGTTGTACATTTCAAAGGTAACAGATTTGTGGTCACTTTCGATAATTTGTTAGAAAAATATTGTTAACCTCCACGATTTTTATGCACTGAATTTGTAGAAAATTTTGTCAGATGGCCTCGGTTAGAATTGTAGTCACACTGTAATTCCTTGTACAACTTTTTTTTTCGTATTCTTCAACAACAGTGGTTAACATTTGTTTTGCAGAAACATTTATCCTCTGATTGGTTAATTGTGTTTCAAGAGGCCAAGTTCAAGAAGTCAAACTTAAATATGAAAACGGTATGAAGAACAACCTCACCATCATTAGGTTTCTTAACAAATGTGACCCCCAGCTTTTCAAATCGCTCACAAGTCTTTTCTACATCTGGCACTGAGAAACCAATATGTCCTTGAGTGGAACAAAAACATTGTTCAAAGTGATTATTCAGTATTGTCATTTATTATATGGATGAACAGGCCCCTGATGATAAAAGGAATTGGTTCCCTGAGTGGTCTGAATCTTGCAATACAGACCACTTAGAAGGACCGCGCACAATTGATTTGGGCAAATTGTGTTATCAGTACAAAGAATAAACAGTTTTTTCTTAAGGAGAAATATTTTTACCTTCATGTATGAAGCACAATTTCAGTTAAATGTTCTCAAAAGCAATGTTAGAAATGCCTACTTTACATGCCTGCATTGACTGAGAATGGATTGCAGGGATGCATCAATTTATCAGCAGATTAAAAATAGCCATAAATAATAAAAACTTATTGAACTAGCTTGTTTGGTCTGTATTAGAAAATATTGGTCTCTTTCTTTTCTTTTTTTTTCTGCAATTTTATGGATCTTGCCTTCGGCTTGGTGCATGAACACTCAACCATTATTCCTTTTATATGGACCTCATGCTGCAGATCTCTCTAAAGCGAACAATCTCAGCTAATTTGAATGAGATTATTAACTTCAAGGAATATTCAAACAGCAACAACAAAAACAAGACAAGAAAGCATTTAAACAGTCTAGTTTACAATGCAAGAACTGAAAAGCTCATAACTGATGAAAAATGTTTTGTTTTGTAATATTCTTATAGCCACCTGATATGTTATTTTTTGGGTGTCTCAGAAACACCTAACAACTAACAACCCCTCCAAACCTCAAAAACTAAGACTTAAGACCCAGTTGTCAGAAAATTATTACTGTGCCTTTCAATAACATGCAGACTCTAAAATTCAAAGCTGAACCGACAAACGCGTTTTTCACTACCATCAATCACAATTATGTTCGCAGCTCCTCCCAGCTAACAACTACTGCTGAGCACTGTTTCGTTGTCTGAACTCAGCACTCAAAAATTTGATTACCATGCGTGTGGCAGTAGCTGAAAGCTGGGAGGCGCCACTGAACATTTCATTGATGGTAGCAAAAAATGCATTTGTCGGTTAAGCTTTGAATTTAGAGACCGCATGTTATTGAAACATGCAGTAATGCTTTTGTCCCACAAAGTTCACACTCACCAAATCCTTTAGGTTCAGAATTTCCATTGTGGTACTTCACCTCGGGATCATCCTCAGTCCCCCAGTTACTGGCAAGATCAAACATAAAGAATATTGTTCGCTTTAAAATCAAACTTGTAAAACATTCCTAATGAGTACATGAATGCAACAAATAAGCTGAGATAGTGACTTTGTTAGCACAGTACCCGGATGTACATATTTTTAATTTCTCACCAGCAAAACAATGTCATTTCCTATCAAAGGCTTGAGCAAAAACATTTACCAGAACTGCATATAAACCAACCATGACATTACAGGACACAATGGAGTACAAGAAAGCACATGCTATTTTAAGCTTGAATTTCATATTAACTCGACCACTAGAAATTTCTATAACACTACAGTCAGTGTAACAGGTCTCAAAATGAGGTACAAGTTTGGCATAAAAATGAAATAAAATTTGAAAATGCAGTTACATGGCAAGAAGGACACACTAGATATTTCTAATGGATTATCTATCACAAAATGCTTGGGCAGCCTGTATTCCAGGTTACCTATTTACTTCATACCACTCATATGTACTGGTTAGATCACTGAGTAATTTAAGACACCTATTAACCAACTGTTCGGGTTAAGTGCTGATGTAGGTGATATTTTGCTTACTGAGTCAACTCCAGAGTGGCTTTCTGGGCACAAAGCCACTTGGTTCTCTTATCAGCATCATTTGGAATACTGCCTGCTTCCTCGAATCCCAGGAAATACAGTGAAAATTTCATTTCTGGGAAGTGGAACTTCCTTAAAAGCCTAGAACATGAATTGGACTGGTATTAACACAAAACAGTATATTTTATCAGTGAATTAGCTTCAGTCTGTCTTTTGAAGTTAACCACCTTTTGAACAACCAGGCCTACCTCGTGAAATTCTTAACCTTTTATATACCTACAGCCTGAAAAAGGCTGTACCCCTTTGGGACAAAGCCTCCTGTGAGTGTTTAGTCCAACTAAACTCCCAAACTACCCCTAAAATCAACACCTGCCATGTCTACAGATATTAACTTCCTTAATTTCCCTATAAAATCTCAAATGTGGGAGGGAACGGGGATGGGGAGGGGGTACGAGAGAGGAAGGAGAAAAAAGAGCAGGAAACGGGAGAGAAATGCAAAACACTGATTTTCAGCAGAACACTTTCAAAACAGGAATCCAAAATGTTATTTGACCTGTAGCATCTTCTGAGACTTCTCTGATACTTCTCAGCAAATGAGCAAATAAACATTCATGCTTGGGCCGAAAAAGAGACTTACTTCTGCTTATGAATTTGTAGTTACATGAGTAAGATCTGTTTGAGTCTCCTAATTTACAAGGGACAGGAGTAGGACGAAAGAGGGAGGGAGTCGGGAGATAAAGGTATAAGAGACGCAGGTGAAGAGGGTGCGGGAAATTCTGACACTCTGCCCCGTGCCCATCTCCCTTCAGAAATTGACCTCTTCTTGGGAAAAACACTAAAACAATATGAATATGGTATATCCTACCAAAAGAGGCTACCTCCCCAGCTATGATTTATCATTGGGCCATTCCATTTTTTATCTGCACCCCCTCCACTCCCCCCACCGCTCCTATTGAGGTACTAGGTAACCGTAGGGAGGAGTCTTAAAAGCCGTTCCTGAGGGGGTAACTGCGTCCACACCTTTGATCTGTTAATAAATTCTGATCGGGGAAGTGTGTCGGCACTTTGGTCTTCCTTTCTTGGGAGGGGGGGGGGGGGTAAAAAGTTTACTTTTCTGAAGGGGTAAAATTCAAAGCTCCTCAACGGGATGGTGCGGACATTAAAAGCGTCCACTTGGTAAAATAGAAACAATGTACAGACCTCATACCCATTACACGCGTGTAGAAATCCAACGACACTTTAGGGTCCTTTACCCTAAGCATGGTCTGCTGAAAGGTAAAGCCCTTTGTAGCTTGGTCTGGTTCACTGAGGGAGGAAGCTATGTCCTCTTCTGACAGAGCCATTTTTAGGCTTTGATCCGGAGAGAAAAGATTGGTCTTGTACCCAGTCCTTTCATGAACATCTGAACATCGAATAGCTTGGTCGCCTGGTCGGTTGCCTGGTATATTATTCATCGAGTTATTCATCGCTTTGTACCATGCATGTTACATAAGCTCAGTCAGAGCCAACGGCATTATGATTAGCGACAGACTGTACCGTCTTTTGCTAAGTTCTGGGATTACTTTTGGTGGTTTAGGCGTGGCTTGGATTCTAATGAAGGCCATAGTACCATCTAAAGAAGAAATGCTAAAGGTATTTACCTGCGAAATATTTGTTAAGGCGGCCTCAGTGAAGAACTCGGCGTGCAGCCCTGCCATCCTGAACTGGATATCTGGAGAGTTCTCTAAACAAACGAGAACATTTGCGATGAAGCCTAAAGAATAACTAAACAGCTCATAGCTAGTGCTACAAATCAATGAATAGGAACCAGTAACAGACCATGTTGCGCCATCTTCTAACTGTGCAATGTGTGTATAGGAGGGGGAAGAAGGAGGGGTTGACTTCAACCCCGGAAACAAATTTTTCAAGATTCAAACAAGCTCCTCTAATAGAAGTAAATAGCAACCGTATGAGTTATCTACATGACATTGGCAGTGTAACAACTCTCCCTCCTGACTCCTCAACACTGTGGAGGGGGACACTGGGGGCCTCTGAACACTGCAACACCGCCAAAAAAATTAACGAATATCGCATCACCGCAATAAAATTCAACGAAACAGCGTCACCGCAACATATATTTTTAGCCCCTTGATTTGAACGTCAACACTTGACATAGAACTTTTATACCTCATCAATTTTCGACAAAATAAACATATCACAATGCTGGTCATTGTCTATGAGTCGATACTGCTGACTCCTGTAAAGGTCAAAAACAGCTTCAGATTGGCAGCTTAGGCATATTGAAGATTAACTAGACAGTGTTGTTCTGTATTGGTTGGTTTGTATTTTAAACACTATGATGGATAGCTTTATTAAGTAAAATCATTGCAGTCCCCGAAGCGGCTCAATGGTAAGTGTTGCGCTTACTATGCAACTATAAATTAGCACAGATCAAGGAAGTTTTTGTGCTAAATTTAGGTCGGAGAAAGGTCTAACAAGAAATGCCAGCACTGCAAATAATTTCATTTCACTGAACACTGTAGCATGAAAAACACAAACATCACACACCATAGGGTTTGAGATCACCACAGCACTGCAAGGCGGGATTTTATTCACCACATTATTACTGCATTAGAAAGACAATCAACACCACAACACTGCAAAGTCCTGTGTCTCCCTCTTTGTGACCAATCAGAACGTAAATTAACAAAGGATGCAGTTCTGTTAGGTTCAGATCTCTTTGGTCACAACATTTTTAACAGAGTTCTTTAAAGTTGACTCCCAATAGTTCAAACTTTTAAGGGCGATCAAGGTTTCAAGTTAGTTATTGGAAGATGGAACAAATGACTCAATGCCCTGCATGCTTAATGGAGAATAGATCTTTTTGTTTATTAACTTGATTATTGTTACTTTAGAAATTGCCAGAGGAGGCTACATCACGTGAGGCCTTAGCAGCAGAACAAAGAAGACATGAGGATTTTATAATGGTCCTTCAAGAAAACATGAGGTCAAAAAACCCTGCTTGGAAAGTTATGGGAATCGATGAAGTAAAGGAAAGACAAAAGAGAAGAGCAGAATATCAGCAGAAGAAAGAATCAAAATTACAAGACAAGACATCCAATGAGCTTTTAAGTGAATAGCTGGGAGTTTACAAAGAAAACAACAAAAGGTCACCATGACTTCCCAAAAAATACAAAAACAAGATTTGTCACAACTACAGGGGGGAGACATCTCTTGCTCATTTTATGGGAAGCATTCACTGTACTTTGTTGGGAAAGTCATGCCAGGAAAAACAATTAACTGCAACAGTAAATTTTTTGTACACTATAACGTGCATACACCCCGTATGTAACTCACCTGGCTTGAACATTGACCATTGGAAATTCTGCAAGGTGCAAACTACAGGTGATTAATTCAGCCCTGGGAGACAAACAGTTAATAAAAAGCCCCTCAGTCTGTAAAATTTGGAATTAAGTTGGCTGATACCCATGTGCAATTTTATAAGTGCTAAGTTCCTGAAAAAAAACACATCTTCAAGTGACAAATATCATAACAGTTTAATATACTACTTTCTCATTCAACAAAGTTGTCAGAGTAAAACAGCCTCTCAATCATAGGAAAGAAATTAAATACTTGTTGTTCAAACATGGAAGAATGCAATGTAGAATCCTTTTGATGAGTGTCAAAAAACTTTTCTTTCTCTGTGTTTTTTCAAAACACTTTATGTGGTCCCCTCCAAACTTGTTGAATAAAATGTGTACTCATTTAAGTGACTGGTAAAATTGTTAGCTTGAAAATGAACTGAACACTGACTACACCATATCGGAAACCATTTCATTTTTTCACAATTTTTTTCACACAGTCACTTACTCAGCTGGTAGAAATTAAAAGAAAATGAATGCCTCTGACAGTTGCAAATTGCCTTTAAATTGGAAGTCCAACATTAAACTTGTAGCCTAACTAATTTTCAGGAGGCACGGTGGCCTCATAGGTAGTGCACTCATCCCCGGATCAAGTGGTCTGGGTTTGAGCCCTGGCCAGGGACATTGTGTTTTGTTCTTGGGCAAGACACTTTACTCTATGGTGCCTCTCTCCACTGCATGCAATTGATAAGTGAAACAACATCAATGAAAAGGTGTAAATCTGAATTGTAGAATGCTCTTCTCAATGGAGTACCTTCAGATGGTCCTTTCCTGTAAATCTTTTTATTTATTTATTTATCTTTTAATGTTCTGTTTCTCATTTCATGGTTATGTTTCTGAATGAAAAATGTATTTGATGCACTTTCATTTGTATTGCCTGGGAGATTTGGCGACCCATACGGTAGAGACTCGGTCCACATCTGGGTTACTCCCAGATAATCTGGGAGAGTTGGCATAGATGAATTTCAGTTCACTTAAGTATAAGGTTACAAACAAAGGAAATAATTTATTAATCTCTAAAGGAATGTTTATGTACGAACTTTTAAGTGTATTTAAAAATGCATTTATTTTAATGAATAATTTAATGTACATGTGCGCATTAATCATTCTCTTAAATAATAAGGACTCTACAGTGGAGGATCTAGGGGAGGGGCCCAGGGGCCCGGTCCCCTGCCTTAAAAGAAGAATAAATGACAGAAGGAAGAAAAGCCGGCAGGGCAAGTAAAACAAAACCAGGCCCCCCTCTTAGCTCAAGTTCTGGATCCGCCACTGCTCTAGGGTTGTAAAATTTCGCTTCGTGAATGTTTAGGACTACAAAGCAGTAGTCAACCTTGGTATCAGGCTCTCTCTTTCCTTTGCCTCCCTTGCCAAAAAGGAAGGCAAAGTGACCACTCACTTATCAGTGTTCCAGTTAATAATATTGTTCTTTATACTCCTCCACTGTGAAAGCGTCACCACTTGTGTTCACCACAGCTCACCACCAAGTTGTCACATTTGATGCCTGGGGGAGGTATGTGGGTTAGTTTTTGCTGGATATGTGCTGCTGGCCTCTCAGAGCCCCTACCCCATTCTAGTCTATGCTGTGGCCAATTATAGACTCCATCTTAAACACTTTTGGGTGAATATGTAATTTTCGCAATCCCAACTTAGTCACTTTCTATTTATAAATGTACTTTATATTGAATAAAGACCACTTTACTTTTCACCTACAGTACAAACATTCTGGTAATTTTGCTAACCGTAAATATGAAGAACTGTCTTACCTCAAAAATCAGAAAATGTGCGACCCCATTCTAGTAACTCTATTGAAAATGCGACCCCATGATAGTCAATCCAGTTGTGAAAATGCAACTCCATCCAGCAGCACATCCCCATTAGCCTCTTATAAGGAAGTACCCCCCCCCCCCGATTTGATGTAAAGGCTAGATTCAGAAAAAATCGTTACCCAACACCATTAAGAAGAAGCGGCTGAACATACAGAACATACAGTTCAACTGGCCATCTCTACTCCTGATCAGCAGTTTGTGACACTTTTTCATAGAAGTATTGAACTGTTTGGTAGTCCCTTTCCTCTAGACCGTCCACAAAAAGGTTTCTCTCGTGGTCAGTCCAACGCAAAAACCACTTGTTAAACATTCGAAGCTGGCAGTGAAACACATCCGGACTTCCAAGCGAGAGAGACTCCATGGCTCCAAAAAGAGAACATACTTTACCAGGAGTCACTTTACTTGCAAGGATATCCATGAACTCATACTTTTGATGGTCGGTCCAGCAGTTAAACCACGACCAAACAATTCGTATTTCCTGATCTGTTGAAGACTTCTCCGTAGAATCGGCCATCTACCAAGGTCTACCACCCTTCAGAAACATTTTCGAAACGAAGCCGAGTCCAGCGATTCAAAGCAGGCGTTTCCTGCTTACTTTTTGGCCGTGACTTCAATATAAAGGGACTAGGTTCTAGTAGAATCAAAATGGCGGTAGTTGGTGTGTTGACGAAAAGAAGCGGCGCATTGATAGAATTTAAACACGATCTTCATTCAAGTGAATCTTGTGAAGGAAAAGAAGAGAGTTTGCAAAGCCTAGTGTATTCCCTGAGAAAACTTCAAAATGATGTTAATTCCTGTTTGACGAAAATTATCGAGGAAGAGAAGACATCAGCAACAGCCACGAGCGAAGGTAAGCTTAAGTTAAGCTGATTTTTAGTGCAGAGTGCTCTATTGGGATGGTTTGGGCGTTGACGTCGCTAAAGCACTATGCAATAAGGCACTATAGCACTGTGGCAATAAGGCACTTTAGTATCACCCAACTAGTGGACTAATGCGAATTCGGTTGTAGCGAAAACTAAGACCCCTAAGACCTAAGACCCGAAAACTAAGACCCGAAAACGAAGACCCGAAAACGAAGACCTGAAAACTAAGATCCCTTTATTTTCTTTATTTTCCTAACCCCTGCTCCACCCCCGTCCTTGATTATGATAAATTGTAGGATTATGATGTCTTTCCGCCGCCCGGACTTTAGCAACTTTAGGACTCAACCCATAAAACAGAAAATCCACCACTACAGTACAACGTTTTCACTCAACAGATTGAACTGATTTATTTCCTCGGTCAAACGCTGTACTTCAATTACACTCGATTACACTTGGCCTAAGTCCATTTAAGAAAGCCGTAAAAGCGCCTTATTTGCACCAGAGAATGGGTATTCTTGCGACAATCAAAAAACAGTGACTACAAATAAAATACCATAACATAACAAACAATAACAATGTCAGTAATACTAACTGAATTTTTTTTCACATTTGATGCTGTTGGAGTGTGAAATGGCATGGTATTCTTGCGGCAATCAATAAAAAAAAAAACAGTGATTACAAATAAAATAACATAACAAACGTTAACAAACAATAGCAATGTCAGTAATACTAACTGCACTTTTTTGGCTTTTGACGCTGTTGGAGTGTTGATATTTTTTCTTTCTTACTTAAGATGAAACTGGAACAACTTTCGAAAATAGTGAAAAAAACTTATTAAATAGGATACCTCTTTAAATATTTATAGGGCTAAATCAAACACTTGCGTCCCAAGTAATTAAGCAAAATTTGAATCTAATTAACACAACTAACCTTTCTCTTAGTGCACTGGCACCAACACAAATAAAATAACATAACAAACATTAACAAACAATAGCAATGTCAGTAATACTAACTGCACTTTTTTGGCTTTTGACGCTGTTGGAGTGTTGATATTTTTTCTTTCTTACTTAAGATGAAACTGGAACAACTTTCGAAAATAGTGAAAAAAACTTATTAAATAGGATACCTCTTTAAATATTTATAGGGCTAAATCAAACACTTGCGTCCCAAGTAATTAAGCAAAATTTGAATCTAATTAACACAACTAACCTTTCTCTTAGTGCACTGGCACCAACACAAATAAAATAACATAACAAACATTAACAAACAATAGCAATGTCAGTAATACTAACTGCACTTTTTTGGCTTTTGACGCTGTTGGAGTGTTGATATTTTTTCTTTCTTACTTAAGATGAAACTGGAACAACTTTCGAAAATAGTGAATAAAACTATTAAATAGGATACCTCTTTTAATCTTTATAGGGCTAAATCAAACACTTGAATCTAAATTAACACAACTACAACCTTTCTCTTAGTGCACTGGCACCAACACTTAAAGTCGCCTTAATGTCATCATAACAGTAACTGCCATAAAACACCTGTACTCAGGTATTTTCACTTAGCTGCAATTCACTTCACCCCGGTTAATACTGCCAACAGAAATCAGATCACGTGCCTTTTCCTACGGGACGAACAAGGAAATAAACGGAAAAGTAACCGATTTTTGCATATAGTCAATGCACTCTGTCGATGGTTTGATTATTTTTCCTTCATTGCTTTAAAAAATGAAACTGAAACACGAGCCAAACATTATGGAGACAAATTACTAACGAGGTGTTCCTACTTCAGTTTTGGGATCCGGCGAGGCGAACTGTCAGACTGTTGCTAGGTGGGGTGTGACATTCTTCTGTCGGGAAAATCAGAGAGCTTGTCAAGTCTGTACAGTCAATCTGATCTTTATATTTACCAGGATTCGGACAATCTAAAACGGGCCATAAACGATAAAACAATAGCCGCCATGCTAGCTAGTTTCCCTGGCAAAACTTGTAATAAATCCCACTCAAAGACGAAGGAAACGATAATCAAACAAAAGTGAACACAGGGGGTCTTCGTTTTCGGGTCTTCGTTTTCGGGTCTTCGTTTTCGGGTCTTCGTTATCGGGTCTTCGTTATTGGGTCTTCGTTTTCGGGTCTTAGTTTTCGGGTCTTAGGTCTTAGGTCTTAGTTTTCGGGGGTCTTAGTTTTCGCTACAACCATGCAAATTCTGCATTTTAATTGGCTACGCTACTAGAGGACTATTAGTAATAGTCCTCGAGTTTGGGGCAAAAGAACAATTTATTGAAAACTACAGGCTATGAAATTAAACCCAGGGAGGGTAGGGAGGGTAAAACTAGCGAGGAGAAACCACAACTGACCTTTGAGACAAAGCTGAACTCGATATGACCGAGGAGAAACCTGACTCGACTGCGAAAAGACATGAACCACACTAGGGGGTGTGTCACAAATTAAGCGTTTTGACAAAGCCAAAAACCACCAAATTAGTGAGGCCCTCTTAGGGGTAAATTCTGACAAGCGACATGGCCTTGAAACGGCGACACGAGAGCCACGAACTGGCAACGATTGACAGACTACTCCAGCGAAATAGGGAAAGTGACACCAATGTCAAAACAGACTTACAGCGAATTTCGGATTTGTGAAAGCAGTATGAAAGCAGTGAATGTTTTAAACAATAAGGTCAATAATGTTTCAATAAAACCAAGAAATGAGTTTTAAATGCGTCTCATTTTACCGACTGAAATACATTAACGTCATTAACGACATTAATTAACAAAAACTAATATAAATATTGCATAAAACGTACAACAGTTTTTAAAGACATGTTTCGGCATGCTTATGCCATCTTCAGTTTAATAGAGTGACTAATGATACGTGACACAAGTTATATACTATTAAACTGAAGATGGCATAAGCATGCCGAAACATGTCTTTAAAAACTGTTGTACGTTTTATGCAATATTTATCATTATTGCTAGTATTACGACCTTATAAAAACTAATATCCAACTAGGGCTCGTCACAGAGGAGGATTGCGTGACGAGTCCAAAGAAGTAGGAGACTAGATCCACGTGCGCGCGCGCTCCATCTATCTGTCATCTGTTGGAGAGATTTTACTTCATCTGTCACCGAGATACTATAGCAGGCAAAGTGGACGTAGGACATTTTCAGAGAGGAGACGACTTTGTCAAACTGACAGAGATGTCGTACAAGACATTTCTTAGATATCAAAATGAAGTGGAAGATTTTCTGCCAGCCAAAGGAAGTTACGAGGAGACCAGCGACCTTGACTCCGATGATGAAAGCCAAGCAGACGGTGGTCTTTGGCAGGATGTCCTTAGGTACATCATCTGGAAGGAGTGTCATTCGCCCAGACCGTTTGAACCTCTGAGTAGAGCTTTTTAAATAATAACATAGACGGCCCTAAAATATACACTATTAGTATATTCTCAGCTCCGACTATTGCATTTCTAGCTCTCTGATTGGCTCAAAAACTCCGACTATGAGCCATTAGTCGGAGTTTTACCTTATATGGAAAACAGTGCGCCAAGTTTAAAAATTTTCCGCTCTGTAAAATTGTTGAAATAAAAATCGGCGGCAAAAACCCGATTAAGAATATACTAAAACAATTATTCCATTCGACCTTGTTGGATATGAAGTGATCATAACCAACTCGCGCTACGCGCTCGTTGGTTATTTATCACTTCATATCCAACGCGGTTTCATGGAATAATTGTTAATTATTACTCCATTGCTGTTGTGTCTTCATTGACTTCAGTGGATGTTTTAATATTCTCTACATTACTATCATGTCAAATTTGATACAAGGCATTCACTTTTAACTGGTAGTGTCACATCAATTCGTTATTTTATTGGGGTCATTACTAGTCTAGCCATGGATCGAGGTTGAACAAACTGCACCTACAAAAACTGAAAGTCACTCTGGTTTCAGTTTTGAAAGTATCTTATTAATATTTTTAGTATTATTATTATTCTCATTATTATTATTATTATTGTTATTATTACTATTATTATTATTATTATTATTATTATTATTAATAAGACGAAATTTCGAACGGCAACATAAGAATCTTGCGAAGTGCCGAGATAGCTGCTTGTGAAATTCAGACAGGGGACATGGGCAACCCCCCTAACAGGGCCTCATTAGTAGACACAACAGCACGCAACGAGTTTGGGGCAAAAGAACAATTTATTGAAAACTACAGGCTATGAAATTAACCCCCAAACCCAAATGAGTGGGGGGAAAAAAGTGAAATGAGAATGGAGGAAAAAGGGGAAAGAAAAAATAAAATAAAAAATAATAATAATAATAATAAAAAATTAAGTCAAGTTGGAAAGACGAACGGAAATGGCACGCAAGATGTCAAGTTTCTTCTCGGTCGACAATTTAAGATAAACTAAATATGCATCGCTGCGCCAGTCGCCCTGTGCCGTAATAAATACGGTGGGAGCGCCGCAATTGAAAGCAAAAGTGGATGGGTTAAGACCCACAGCAGCGAAAGATTTTAAGAACCGATTGAAATGAGCGGCGAGTAAAGGCTTAAGCGAACCACAGTGATTGACAACGAACAAGGGCGAACTAGCCTGGCTAGGTACTGCGCGAAAATAATTCTGAAGTGCTGTGACTGGACACAACACGGAATTGGGGATGAACGGTAAAGGGATTTCTAGAACACGCTGTTTAAATTGAATAGTTTCGGTCCTATACACCCTAAGAACCGCTCCTGACGCAGTGAAAGAAACATCTTCGCGCTTAAGGAAATAAGCGTTGTCGGACTGACAGGAAGCTAAAGTGCAAGGTACTAAATTAGAAATTCTAAGAAAGGAAAAAAAAGCAACTAGGAAAGCCGCATGCATGCAAATATGCAATTGAGAAGACCAATCAAAATGATGCAATACATTCAGAAGAATATCAAAAGTCACCGGATGAGTGAAATGCACTGAATCACCCATAACACGATGGAGAGCCCGCTGCGTAAGAAAAGCATCATAGTCATGCATAAAGGAGAAATCAGCTCCTAGTGACCTGTTGATATGTCTAAGAATATTGATGTAGTTAATTAAAGAACGATAACAAGATAACAATTTCGACAGGAAAGCTAAATATGCTAAAAAAAGTCTGCTTTGAAACAGGAAACGGGATTAAAGCAAAGTGATCACAAAATAAAAGATAAGCGTTCAATTGAGTTCTCATGTTCCTCTTGGTTGACTCTTGAAATGCAAAGGACTGAATCTTGCAAGCATAGTCCAACAGTGGGGCAGCACTCGCTGCAAAACAAAGAACAGTGGATAGATCCATGAGCCCGGCTACTCGACTGCGAACAGAAACAAAGTGTCTGGCACGGTGCATTCTGTAAGGGATAAATCTGCAGCCAGTGAGTTGAATTGGGAACAAAAATTGCCTGTGTGGAATCTACTGAGCGAGTCAGCTAACCAGTTGTCGCACCTGTGAACCGAACGCACACTGAGCTGGATGTTATGCAAAGCAAGGGGCAGCCAGAGTTCGCGTAAGCAGCGCTGCATGAAAACATTAGACGAGTGTTGAGAGTTTATGACTGAAACGCAGGTAGCATTATCGGTTAGAAGCTCTACTCCCAGACCTTGAAGCTTGTGCGTCCACAGTTTGATAGAAACGACGATAGTGAGCAGCTCTAATTCGTTGATGTGGCGACCTTGGTTGAGAATGAAATCCGGAAACTCTCTGTGAAAACACTCGCCGAAACAAACCGCCTCGCAACCAGTCAGACAAGCGTCAGTGGCGAACTGCTCCGGGTTAGAAATGATGAGATCACAAGGAATAACAGAGATGCCATTGTAATGAGAAAGAAAAAACATCCACCAGTCAATGTCCGCACGAAGTTCATCCGAAATAGGATAAATTGTACGCCGAGGAGAAGAAGAGCACGAACGAAGGGCATTGAGGAGGCGACTCATAAAAGCCCTGCCTGGACGAACGCAAGCAGAAACGTATGATAATTTACCAAGTAGCCGCTGGAGCTCGCGCCTCGTAAAGGATGGTTTCACCGACCACGCGTGAAGTTCTTGTTGAAGCTCAGAAACGCGAAACGCAGGAACAGATAAAGTCATGTCCAAGGTGTTGACCCAAATACCCAGGCAAAGCATTTTGTGACATGGAGGAGAATCTTTCTTGCGAGCGGCCATAATGCCTAACTCACATTTCATTACCGAGCTTAAAATTCACCATCTTTATTAACTTATCACTACTCACGATGAATTCGATAGCGTTGATCCTAGCAGTATGCAGGACACCTATCATATATGAACTCAGTTAAATGATCTTGCTCTCCATGAGTTCTCGTAGCTCAGTGGATAGAGCGCCCGCCCGGTGTTCGGGAGATCATGGGTTCGATTCCTGTCGGGGACTCAGAATTTTTCTTTGTCCCACGCTCGTGTCATGTTGATTAATTCACCTTCAGATTTCATTACCGAGCTTAAAATTCACCATCTTTATTAACTTATCAATGCCTAACTCGTCGAACAAAGAATTCAAACGTTGAAAAGCCTGCTCGGACGAAGCTGTACATTCTGCGCCATAGAAGTCATCAATGTAAACGTCGACAGAAATGCCTTCAGAGTTTAAAATGTACACAACGCTCAACGCAACAAGACCATACAGGGTTAAAAGAAAATTTACGAAAATGGAACATCCAGTCAGATCAGTCAAGGAGGACCACGTTCAGAGTTGGATCACTTTTTCTGGAGAGTTTCCTCCCTGATGGAAGTGTTTTATTTATATTTCAGCAGGAATGTCCAGAAAATTCAGTATAATTGAAAGCACTCGGAGTTTTTTAATGCTTCCTAACTTTGTTAAAGACACAAACAAAATAGCTTTATGTTGAGAGTACATGTATCATATGAGGAGAGGAAAACAATGAGGATAAAATTTGTTTAAATCACATTAAAACTGCCTAAGCAAGGAACCAAGGCAATGGGTTTATAGTGGTTTCCTTTTTTATATTTCCTGTCACTGAATACCTCTGTTACATTCAATACAAACTCTGGCATTTAAACTAACGGTGTTTTGTAAATCATAGACTGCAGACTTGGGGTAAGATGTAGACTGAGGGTGAAATTTAAAAACTCCAGATCAAAGGTAAAATGCAGACTGCAGACTTTTTAAGTTTATATTGTGTTACCATTGCCATTATGGAGAGCTGACTGTAAACAGGCTAACCTGGGGAGTATTCAAGTGATTGAAAGTCTGCCCTCCCATTAGATGGTTAGCTTCTGGTTATCCAAGCTCACCCAGTGAGTTTGGGATATTAAAAATATTTTCCTTTAGTCTGCAACACTGACATTCAGTCCCAGTTATTCAGTTGCGTGCTTTGGCAGGAAATTAGAAGACATGGGCATGTAAAGCACTTGTAGCCTATTTTATACAGCCTGCTTGACAGTTGCTACAGCAGCCGCGGCACTTTTCACAGACTAACATACTCATATCATTTGTGTCACAGAATTAAGTGAGGATGAAGATGAGGACAGTGATGACAGTGAAGAAGATCTAGAAAGCAACAATCATGTAGGAGACCAAAATGGAGGCCAGCCACCTCAAGCTAAGAAGTTGCGGAGGTGAAAATGAAGTACCTGAATTAGTCCATATTGGACTTACTGGTCTTTCATATTACAACCTTACTTACAGAGTGACACCAAAGGAAAGAAAACCACAAACTAAAATACATGACATAATTCAGGCTTAACACTGGTCTGTGTCTCTCACTTCTGAAATGGATAGGATATTATTTAGAGATTGTAAATAGACCTTCTTGAACAGGCAGATAGAATTAAACAAGTTAGTCATACCATACTTTGCTGTGCTCTCTTAACTTATTCCATACTGTTCTGTAAACACCAGTGCCGTTGTCTTCAGAGGTAACTACAAAGGGAACAGAGGCCAGGATAGAAAGTGAAATTGAGTGACACAAGGTAGACATTGATTCTCAAAAACTCGGAATACTAGAAAAAGAAAGCCAGGCATTTTGGCTTTATCTCAATTATACTCGCCAAAATTAGCCAGTAGAGACAACCTCTGAGTTTCGATGTACGATTCTTAGTTCTTTTAAGGTGTGAAACATAACATTGTAAGTAAGTTGTACTTCTGATGAAAATGAAATCAAATTCCTGTCGTAGACTGTCACAAAATTACAAGGTTTGTAATTTTGTTTTGTACAGACATCCAAGCCTGGTAAAACCACAGTAAATGTTCAGGGAAAATCTCCGGTCTTGTTTATCACTTGGCTGAGGTTTATTTTTAAGAACTATTATTAGTATTATTATGACTGAACTGGTCGAGAATTCTGATTGGTTCCCTTAGCGGCCCGAATTTCACAATACGGACCGCTCAGATGGACCGCTCATGAATTAATTTCGACGAACTGCTTTTTCAGTTTATTTCACAAAATAAACAGGTTTTTGTCAAATGGAAAACTTCTTAATTTCATGTTTGGAGGACAATTTCAGTTAACTGTTCACAATAGCGAAGTGAGAAACATAAATAAGTGCTTACTTTCTGAGCGCGCGCTTACCGTGAATGGATCGCGGAGACATAGTCTATCAATTTTTATCAGCAGATAATAAAAAGCCATTAATTATAATAAATACTTTATTTAACTATCTTGTTCGGTCCGTATTGGCCTCGTTTTTTGTAGGTTTGTGGAGGATCAGACAGGAATCGATAAAGCAAAGGAAATTGTCGGGAACGCGTGAAAGTGCAGTGAGACGATGACGTCATTGTCTTATGTTTTTGTTGTAGACTCTCAACCTGTAAAGTTCAAAATCAAATGAAGCTTTCTTCTACCTGTTCTGTTCAAACATCTGCCTATCTTATTTAAGTGTTTGATTTCCAACTGTGGTACATGTATTCAGAAGAGAGAATCAAAATGGTTGATGAAAGGCTTTCAAAATCGTCGCAGACCCAAGGGTAGATAGTCGGGTCAGGAGGAATTGAAAAGCCACGAGAAGAAAAGTTTACGTCACCCGGACCGCTCAATCTGGAGCCATGAGGCCCCCGTGCCTCCCACACACACTTTCTTTCTACACACTATAAACGTCTGGAAACGAGTCTAGAGGCCACACAGGCCGGCGCTTATCTCCGGTTTCAGCAGCATGAAGAGACTAGGAGTATTTTCTACTCCAACGCCCCCCCCCCCCCCCCCCCGTTCCTGGATGGGCTGCTAGACCATCGCAGGGTTACTTCCACTATTAGATTCACCGGTATCCATTTATACACCTGGGCGGAGAGAGCCACTGCGACAATTAAGTGTCGTGCCCAAGAACACAGACCTCACTAGTCAGTTACGCCATTCCTTATTGGTGTACCCCCTCCTAAGAGAAAATCCTGGATCCGCCCCTGAGTTGTAGGTACTGTGATGTAATATAACCAGTGAAGATCATGTGTAAGTAATATCAGAGCCAAAAACAAGTAATGCAAACGAATGGAATTAAAGTAGGTTAAGCGATATATGACATAAGTGATGTAAGCACAAGAAGAGCAGAAACCAAAACAAAAGCAAGTACATAAGGTGCGAGAACAATGCAGTCAACATTTGTTGGAGAGACATCCAGGGAACACATCATAGTTCCTTTATCCTCCAAATCCAGGGATGTTCTTAAAGATTTAGTGAAACAGTGGATCGTCTTTGGAAGGTCAATGGACGCTTTAAGTGTCGTTTGGTGGTTGTCTACCCATCGAACGCATCACAACTCGCGTCTAGCTGTGATATCTAACTCTGGTTTGCACTTCCTTGACCTGACAGCGGAATATTTAATGAGAGGTTACAATGAAGAAGAGATTATCATTCTGCCTTCACATACGGTGTGTTTTGTTTTTCCTACCCAAGGACAGTAGTGGACTGGAATGTATCCTGCTACCGGGCATTCTTATGCCTTATCACAGGTTAAAAGTGGAATGGGTCAGAGAAACAGTGACAGTTCACTCCAGACAATTAAAGCATTAATCTCTTGTTCTGCCTCTATTGCACCCTAAAATTAGGGAGTGGTCTATCCTTCGAGGTTTTAGCACTAATCAAGGAACCAAGACAATCGCGGAATCAAGATAATCTAATATCTAAGGCTAACTAGTTCAAGGTTAAAGCTGCTGGACTCCAGGGGGAATGCATGAAAACCTGCAAGTCAATGATTCAACTAAAGAGCTCGGCCTAGAGTGTTCTGGAGTTGAATTAGATAACAACCACGAAATTTGAGATTGGCGATGGTGTGATCGTTCTTTTGTTTTCCACATCAAGTGCAAAGTGGTACTCAAGCCACAAAATCTAATTTGGCACGAGAGTGCTGACGTCGGAATTGTGTTCAATAAACTCTGTACATGCACTTCGCTTGGCCGGAGTAATTAAAAGGAAGACTTTTCTCAGCTTAGTCTTGACCATGCAGCTCAAGTTGACCGTAAAGCTATGAGTGCCCAATATCTGCACGAGCATATTCTCTAGATGAGCCATTAGATTTTTTTCCTCTTGTTGCCATCCTTGGACCTAACGCTTTGGAGAAGTCCTGCTCAACCTGCTTACTGTCCAGCAAATTTAACCACACTTCCAAGTCGGTTCTTGGTCGATTCATGGACTTGTTGCCATTTTTAAAACAATGACTATCATTTTAAAAATAAGTAGTATTTCAAGATGTGGAACGCATGATAAATAGGCCACATTAGGGACCGTTCATTTTTTATGAGGGAGGGGGGGCTGGTGGGATTTGGGAAGCACCATTTTAAAATCGCATGACCCCCCCTCAGCTTACCAATTTTTTCACATGGCCCCCCCTTATAGCGGTCAGTTTTGGGGATGACCCCCCCCCTCAAAAAAAAATTGAACAAACAATATTTAGATTTCAACTTTTTTAATATTTCTCTATTATCCCCCTACTTCACGTTATTGTGCTCACTATGAAGACAATATTTACAATCTCTATACGACAGAGAGCTGTTGTTTAAAAAACAAATCAAAAGAAAGAGAAGTCAATTTCGGATCTCCTAGTTATGGCTCGCCCTGAGCGTGTGGCATTTGGCCTCTCATTGGCATCTTCCTCATCTGAATTGATGAACGCAAGAATGACGTCACTTGAGTCATCTTCTCCCCCAGAGTCAATGGCGTCACTGTCATACTCATCATTGTCACTTTCATCCGTTTCACTGCTGTCAGCACTTGCCCTGTTGTCATTTTGTGTCAATGTCCTGGCATTTCTCAGTGTTGGTTGGCCAGCTCTGAGAGGACTCTTCTGCTGCAAGCATGAATGTCTTACAATTGCCTTTACTTTCTCACTCTTGCTGCTTTTCAAATGCTGTTTCAGCCCGTGGTGGTTTGAGTACTTGTTCAGTTCTGGAACACGTAGCTTTTTAAGCTTGGTTAGATCTTCGCACAACTCAGTCCAAGGATAATCCTCCTCCCTACTTAAATTTGCCTTTTCTTCTGCTCTCTTTTTCCTTTTAAATTCCAGCACTTCGAGATGCTGAAGATAATCCACCACAAACTTCGATTTGACAATAAACTTATCTGCAAATAGAGCAACGCTCTCTGGGTCAGATAAAACCAGCCTGCCACTTCCATGCTCTTTCTTCTTTATATTGTTAATCCAGTCGGGGAAAGAGCGCATTACTACATGAGCATCATAAAAGAGGCTCACTTCAAAATGCGCAATAATGGCGAAAGCGACGAGTCGTTTAAGAAAAGGTTTACAGCTGAACGATCCAGGCAGTTTGACATCTTACATGCAAAAGAAGCAACTTTTCTAGGTGAGGATGGCTGTTCAGAAAGGGCGAGTGAGTTTTCCATGCAAGGGTACCAGTTGAAGCCCAGTGATGGAAGAAAACTGAACTTCTCCATCAAAGAGCACAGAGCAATGGTGGAAAAGTTGAATGTCATATTGAAAGATGTGAAGGAACACGATTCCACACTCTTTCAGTCCAATGGGCTTGCTTTAAAGCAGGGCGAAGAATTTGCCCACAGTTTTAATGTAAAACAGATTAAATGTACAGAAGCTAAGTTGACGAAGGTCACGCAGGACATGGAAACACTAGAAAATAAGGAGAGCAGTTATAACAGCATATTCAAAGGCATACTCAAACAGCACATCAACAAAAGGAGAAAGGAAAAAGAAAACCGCAGAAAGTCAAATGAAAGAAAGAGGAAGCGGACTGAAAACAACGTCCAACGAGTTTATGGAATCTGTGTTGGAAACCCGCTAGGAAATGATCTTCCACAATGCCTTGTGTACCCTCCTAGAACGGCCGTCCCGGAAGGGTGTCTTAAAGTTGAGGATGTTGCCACGTCGATATTTAGAAGAGATGGACCATACATAGCACAGCTCTTGGAGGGGAATTATTTCACCAATGCTGCAAGAAGCAGAATCACCACCAACCTTGAGCGGGAATTCAGAGATTATGTTTACACCTTCATGTACCCTGAAGAGTACACTCTGGCGGAAAGCATTGCTGCTTCTTACAGCATTGGTGAAAGAGACTCCCATAGCAGCGCAAGCGGCGACGAAGAACTCGACGACAGCGGAGATGAAGATGAGTGCCAGTGAAAGTTGCATTCGAAAATAACAGTGTTAAATACTTCTTTTCAGTAGCTACAAATGCTTTTTGTCGCCAAACGTTTTTTTTAAGCAGAAGGGAAGTTTGTAATAAATTTATATCCTGCCTTCTGTGTTTATTCTATAGCAATTTTTTTGATTTTCAAACATTATGCCATTTTAAAGTTTTACTAAAATATTTGACGTGACCCCCCCTTTTTCCCTTATTTTTTTGGGATGGCCCCCCCTCGAAAGCCATTTTTTTCGCATGGCCCCCCCCCCAAATCCCACCAGCCCCCCCTACCTTATAAAAAATGAACGGTCCCTTATAGTTACAGTCAAACCTGTATTAAGCGGACCCCCTCTAATAAGCGAGTCCCATTTTTCTTTTCCCACATTCATTGTTAAAAAAATACCTTTTTCAACGGACACCTTTATTAAGCGGAGACTTAATGGTAATTTCTATTGTTAGAAACCTGTATCAAACTGACACTGCAAAAAGAATGCCTGATTTTTTTGTCCACGTTTTAGTAGGTCGGTCATTTAAGTTTGCCAACAAACCGAGCTGTTACAGAAATGCAATATTTTGTTGTTCGGTTTTGTTTTTACAGAACTTATGTTCTTGTTTGATTTCCTAAACCCTCTCATGATTCGTCGATCAATATAGATACGGTTACTGTATACTTAAATCACTTTACCTCAGATACTTGTCATTGTTTATGGGAATACGGTATTTCAGAGTTCTCGATCGTTCACAAGAATGCTAACTGATCTGATCCTTTCAAGGTCTTTTTATCCTGACGGATCTTAAATGACCCCTTTAAGACGAATTCTGAGGTAACCTGTTTTCAGCGGACACTTGCAAGGGTTCCGAGGGTGTCCGCCTGATAGAGGTTTGACTGTATGTGTTAAAATAAGAAGTTAGTGATTTGAAGTAACTAGCACTTATTTGAACGACAACAACCTAGACACTAAAACGTAGCTTTTCTTTTGTACTGTAGCCGTAGTTAATAAGGATTAGTGATTATTTTATTAAATTATTATTATTATTATTATTATTATTATTATCATTTTATTTAAACACTTCTCACACAGTTTACAGAGCTTACTTACAATGCTTACACAACAATACTACACTATTTATATTATGGTAGCAATTATCATTATGTTTTATTATGGAATAAAATTAACAGCTACGAACAAGACTACGGCTGGCTTAAAGAAAAGAGTTACAATAAGAGAGAGTGAAAAGAAAAGGACGAAACGGAGTGAAATTTATAGTAATTTTCCACAGATGTTCAAGAGTTTATGCAGCTTTCTTTGGGCAGTATAACTTTGCTTTAAAATATCAAGTTTGTCTTGGAGGCGGAGAAGAAAGCCTTCAACACATAAGTTGCCATCACATGACCTTGTCGAGAAGATATGGAATTTTGCAATAAGTGACATTAATGACTGTTTATTTTTGATGTTATCATGCCAATCGTATAGGACGTTGGATTCAGTCAAAATGACCACTTGTTTAAGTTTCTGGTACCACCAGTTGGTGATGATTACTGACGAGTACTCATTGAAAGTCCTAAACAGTAATGCATGAATGATGTTACTCAGCTACTTTTGCCGTTTCGATTAATAACGAATAAAGATACATTATGCAGTCAGATGACAAGCCTGAGTTAGCCTTGACGACCTGCCTGCTTTACCTTTTTTCAAGTAACACATTCCTCAGTCTTTAAATGTCGTGATAAAACTTGCGATGAACAGAGTTCTAAAGAAGTAGGTTGTCCCTTGGCCCCTATCGCCGTTTCGTAGGCGTCGTTATTTTGAACAGAAAACCCATTTATCACCCTTTCGGGAGAACTCGACGTTTTGCCATAAAATGGATGGTATCTCCCACATTTTACACCTTCGGGAGTGGAATGCAAATTTGCAGTAATGGCCCCGCCGTTTTGAAGTCAAGCGTCATCAAAAGTGAACATCCTTCAACTATTGCCAACTATTGACAAAAGAATGATACAACTTGCTACTGTTTAAAGCTCTCTATTATTCTATATCAGTAACTGTCTTAGAAAATGCTAAGGTCGATTGTCAACTACTTACGCTTTGATCCATAACTGACAGTTAAGGTGGTCTTATACCTAAAATTTTTTTTTTTGCAAAACAACTCTGTGGAACAGTTTTGGTATCACGTTCAAGGACTTTGCACTCTGACTTCAAAAATGAGTTTTTCCAGGTCACGTGCCACGATAGTTAATGAATAACTAGCTCCTAAGTGTTAAAAAGTGGTGTTCATTATAAACACGATAACGTGATAATGAATGGTTCAAGAAGTATCTTTTATCTTTTACCCATTTAATGTAAATATTTTTTATGATTTTGATAGGAAGATTTGTAAAATTTTAGTTATTAATTATTGTTGTGATGCGCTTTTGAATATTTTATAGAAAAGGCGCAATACAAATAATAAATGTTATTATTGTTATTGTTGTAAGTATGGAATTAAGTTCATCCTGTCCATAAGCAAGTTGTCCAGGAGACAAACCTCAGAAAACAGTATTTTGAGGAGGTTTTTCTCGTGAAATGTTGAAAAAGTATACTAATATTAACTAATATTAACTATATTAACTAAATAACAGGGAAAATTTTCATAAACTGCAAATTTTGGAGGTTTAAGACCTAGATAATTGTGTCCTTCATCAATGTTGAAAATTTTACAACATTCGATTAAAACCCAGTGGAGATATCGTGTGCGAGATATTGATGATCCGTCTATCTGGTCATTTTGAGAAATAAGGCTTTAAAGTTTTACTTCGGTCTCCGAGAGCCCAAATTAGCCCTGTGAACTAGGGGGGGGGGGAGGTTAGGGGCAGGGGGAGGGTATATTTAAAGGTTTTACATAAATGTTTCATTGAACACCCGAATACACACCAGTCATAGAAATGTTAACCAAGTATAAGGAGCGTATAAGATGGTAAAAGAAACGATGTTCAGGACCATGATGCAAAATTCTCATAACTACACACTTTTAAAGCGTATGTGTAAAGTATCATTAAAATGTACTGAATTGAATCCATTTTGTGAGTACTTTTAGACTGTAAACAATGGTTGCTATGGGTGTTGCTATGTTGAAATATAGCTAAAAGTGTTCAGATTTCTTAATTTAAACGTAAATTCAGGAGTAATTAGAGGAAAATCATTTCAAAATACGATTTACAAATGGACAGGGATGTTGAATCTTCATGTTCCAAAAAAATGGTTTTTTGGAGAAAAATTTATATCTGACAGTATAAGACCCCCTTAACTGGGCGTGGGAATGGTTTTGCCAGGTTCTTTTATACCGAAACTTCTACAAAAATTGGCCAAAAACGGTTTGTGTTCGCCTGCCTTGCTACTAGTAACACTCTCACGTTATTTTTAGATCACTTCCGGAGTCACAAATTCCAGAAAGGTCTAGAAACAGCTGACCCTGAGACGCGAATTTTTACTCACGTCAACAGCGCTTCATCCATGAAAACCTCTAGTATCCGCGGGAGGACTGGATAACATATCTGAAAACTACTTAAGATGGATTACTATATACCTTGAGAATAGGGCCACTGTCTTACTCTTCATCTTCTCTTGTTTCTAGCTACTTGAAGATAAATTTTAAAAAAATGTTACTATTTGCTTTGTTTTTAGTTGGCTTTGGAACTTAATTTTCAGAAAAGAGCGTTTGCAAAAATAATGATATCAACTTTCGCGCTGCGTTAGACTGTAAAAGTTCAATGAGATAAATCGTACTAACAGTATATCTATAATTCTCTCAATTATTCATTGCCGAACTGAGCCTTAATCAAGGCAAGATTGTACGTAACAACAGCTTCTCATATTATTTGCATCTGTCATATTCATACGGCGAACGTTTGGCTGATATGATTTAGCAGGTGTTTTCAAGTTACACCAGCGACACTCAATGCGCGCTGCGGTGCTCGACCAATAATTATGCGACAGGTTGTAAACAAACTGAAACTCGCTCAAGTTTGACAGCACTGTGAGCTAAGAGACTCTCGCACAGAAACGGCGGCGTTTGTTTGTGAGGTGAAAGCGATCATTAACATGTGAAGTTCTTTTTTTTAAGGAGGACAAAGAAGGCTGTTGGAAGCGGTAGGCGCTTTACAAAGCTTGGTTTAACTTTTCCTTTGGTCGTAAGCGTCTTACTTCTTATTATAGAGATTCGCTTTGTGTTGTTTTCGTTTACAGTGGAGTGTATTCTGTTATTATCTGGATAAGAGATTTTGCGGTTAGTCTCCTCCTAAGTCTATATCCAACCAAGACAACAGCGTCAACTGTAAGTAGTTTGTGATATTTTCCTGCCTGTAAGACTAGTTGAATGATTTTCAATTTATCAGGTTGTAATATTCACGAGATCTTTTAAAACGCCAGGTGCTCTAGTGAAAAAGTTTGTGTTTATATTTGCGCAAAAATTCGTGGAAAGCCGGAGTATTACTTAAAAGAATTCAACCGTATGGTGGTCACATATACGAAAAGAATTAAACGGAGTTGATAAGATCAAGAGGATTTTGTGTTTCGGAACGGAAGATTTGGATCCCTAATTTACGCAAAGGAAAATTCAATTCCTCACATCTAAAAGAAATGATGCCGGGAGAGAAGTTTTAGCTATGAAGAGCAAATTGACAGACATTTGGGCCAAAAAAGTTTTCAGAAAATATTTGACTCTTTCTTGACGTATAAGGTTTGTTTATTGTTCATTTATAATTGGCCAAGTTTTGCGGCTTCCTGCTTCCTCCATAGAACAAACTTTAATACCCTCTGTACACGAGTTTAAGAACACTCTAATATTACTGGCTTGCAAACGTGTTTAATCTAACTGTATGATGGTTAAATGGAAATAAAATTACCAGCAGTGACTGGTTTTACTAATTCTCGCTGGTTTCCACTTCCCAAAAAGTTACACACGTTTATGGCTATCGAGAGGAAGAAAAGGCGTAAAAACTGATCGAACTGCCAATGTCAATTGATGTTCTACCCCACCAGACTGCCGGGAAGGATCTTTCCTTTAAAATGCAAATCGAATTTAGTCGCCTTGAATATCGATAACACTTCAGTAAAGACAACGCTTGATAAACCGCAATTGTTCGCGTTATTTATCACTATTTTCGAGGGGCGGGGGTAGCGTTAACACAAATGTTAACTAGGTTTGTTTATAGATAATGTTACAGTATCTAGACAAGATGAGACCAAAAAAATGGAAAATGTTGAAATGAATTAACATCGAGAGAGGTAATATTCGATCTATTATCCTGCGTATCCTTAGGTCCTGTTTACTAGGAGGTAGGATAACCCCAGTACAAGAGTAAGTACCCTCTTGCTAGGGTTACCTTAGTAAGACGGTTACTCTAGCAATTCTACAATTCTTCTTATATTCATGGACATGTTTACAAGGCAGGTAGGGTAGGGTAACGCTAGCGTGGGGGTTACAGTTAGGGAAAATGTAGCTGAGCGCTAGGGTCCCTTAACTACCTTGTAAACGTTCTGCCACAGACTGCTAGGGACATCTCGCCTACCCAGGACGACTGTTTTGGGCTCTACTGAAGAAACAAAATATGATAAAAATACTGTCAAAACAAACGAATTTTCACTTAAGAAACATCGTATCAATTAACGATTGTTTTAGTCTTGCTTTAGATAGAAGAAAATGTCGAATAACGGCTTTTTGCGACGAAATTTTTTCAATAATGTTTGTCGCTACTGTGGCTAAATTATAGGATTACAATATTACAATTTTTAGTCCATTTATTCAGGCTCACACACACAGCACACACAAATTGCACTGAAAACGAGTTAAGCTTACATATCTAGAGATATATTATTTTAACAATCAAACGCTGGCCACCGAAAAGCGATTAGTATTAGTTGTAAAACTTTGTACTTCTTCAAAAAAAGCACAGTTGACATCGTAATTTACAGACTGAACGCCGTACAATAAACAAAACAAAAATGAATTATTCGATTGCAGATTTTTTTAATAGTTTTACCGTCAAATTTATCCCAAACCAGAGAAAAATAACTGTCTGGGAACTGATAAACCATGTAATTCAAGTGAAAATAGGTTTTGGCAATAAAATTATAATGATTGCCTGTTTTATTTACCAAATTAACCATAGATTTGCCCTAAGTAGTAAGGTAAGTACCTGAAAAATTTTGCTTGTAAAGGCAGGCTATCTTTGACTCTCTTTCTAGGGTTACCCTACCTGCTTGTGAACAGGCCTCAATCCTGTGGACAGCTAGGGTTACCCTACCTCCACAGATTACCTTACACCTGCCTTGAAATGTGGAAGTGCTAGGGTAACCCCCTTGCTAGGGTAACCCTAGCACTAAGGGTCACCAACAGGACCTTAATTCCCGGCGAAGAAAAAGAAGTTTTTAAGCTGGGATTATAGCGGAAAATATAGTTTAATTTATATAAACTCTTGGTCTTCGGCCATCGTACCTTCATTAAAAATATAAAACAAACAGCGGTGATAAACATTTTAAAAACATGCATTTTATGAACTTGACGTTTCGTATGCTAGTCGACATACATTTTCAAAAGTATAACCGTTAATGGAAAGCTATTTATACTCTATCAATGAGGGGCTGGACCCTAAACAGAAAAACATCTGCAATAGAAATTTAAGACGTTTCAAACGGAAACTGTCTGTAAAGTGAACAATGGAAACAACCTCGTTCCCAGGCTCTCTCATCTCGCTCGCTCCAGGGGGCAATAAGATGAGAGACCCTGGGAACGAGGTTGCAATGGAAAAGCTTTCCTGAAGTAAAAGCTTTTCGCTGCTGACATTGGCATTCAACGCTGGCTGTAGCTCCTGAATAAATAAGGTCTCCTTAACCTTGCGATGGTAATCAGTCTTGCCGGACGCCAAAATGTCAAAATGGCATCATCAAAATTGATGTTGTGACCAGTTGTTTTAACGTGATCAGCAATAGCAGAAGAGTGATCATGTTTCTCAAGGGCCTTGAAATGTTCCGTTTTCCGGTCGTGAAGTTTAATTTAATTTATTCTTTATAATTTAATTTATTCTATGTTTGTTGGAGTCTCGGAAATATTAAGTTTGCTTAATTTTGAACATTTCGAGCACGTCATTATCCCTCTAAAAAGTGAACTAATAGCTACTGGTGCATAGGAATGTCAACCCCTTCCCCCAATAAGCAATACTCAAATCCCAAATGCATAGTGTGTACGAGGTTCAATCGATCCACCTTTCTGCTGAAAACGCCTGATATGTTTCCTACAAACTGAAGGCTACTTTACAATAGTAGTTAGTCAGTAGTCAAAAATCTCGTTGAAAGCTGAGTGGTTCAAATGAGTAGAAAACTTAGCATGGGACTTGTCGCTCCGCAGTCACTTGCCAGACAATGTCAATCAGTCTCATTTTCACACCGATCAACATTGGCTAAGCTGTAGCGGCTCCCCTGGCCATTTTGTTTTGTTTTGCTGTCTGTTTTTTTTTTTTTTTTTTTTTGCTTCCTCTTCTTTTTCTTTTTCTTTATGTGTAATAGTAGGCCGAAGCTTAATAAATAAATAAATAAATAAATAAATAAATAAATAAATAATCACGAACTCTAGCTCGCTATTTTGTCCGCTATTTTCACACGAGACTGATATTCTATTGCGAATTTACCGGGGGGGTACTTTGGGAATTTCTGGATGGGGATGTGCCGCTTTGGGCCCTGGAACCCTTAACCTATACCAGAGCTAGTTCAGTTGAATTTTGCTACCCTATACTTGAGTAAACTCCCCAAATCCCCCCATCTATCGACACTATTGAGGCTGATTTGCGTAAATTTAAACTCGCCGATTTGATTTTTTTATATTTTTGAGTGGCAATTCCTGGTTTCCTTAGTCTAGATAAAAATCTTCAACCAACTAGTCAGTTTTGGGAAAAATGATACCCTATTCTAGACCCAAACACTCTGATTTATATACCCCATCCTAGAGTAAGCTGCTTGAAAACCATACCCTTCACAGCGGCACATACCTATATAGCCCATATATGGCAGTGCCCCCCCCCGGGCCGGGGGGTACTTTGGGAATTTCTGGGTGGGGATGTGCCGCCAGGACCCTGGAACCCTTAGCCTATACCAGAGCTAGTTCAGCTGAATTTTGCTAACCCACACTAGAGTAAACTCCCCAAATCCCCCTATCTATCGACACTGTTGAGGCTGATTTGCGTAAATTTAAACTTGCCGGTTTGATTTTTTTATATTTTTGAGTGGCAATTCCTGGTTTCCTTACTCTAGATAAAATCTTCAACCAACCAGTCAGTTTTGTGAAAAATGATACCCTATTCTAGACCCAAACGTTCTGATTTATATACCCTATTCCAGAGTAAACTGCTTGAAAACCGTACCCTTCACAGCGGCACATACCTATATAGCCCATATATGGCAGTACACCCCCCCGAGGTTCGATTGGGTTCGATTAAGATCGATTTCCAAACGTTCTATTGACTATTCTTCCCATTTATCGCTGCGAGTATGTCGCATTGATTGTAGTGGTCACTGTATTTTCTATGGCATAGTATATCCATGGAATATCCCACTTGTCACTTGTATATTCTTGGTATACACACCAGCCTAAAGGCGTAGACTCGGGGGCTATTCCATGGTATACCACGAGAAAGCGTTGCAAAACTAGTATTTATTTGTTGCAGCTTGACCGGATGTCAGTGGAAGCCTGGGGTTGGGGTTATCTACCGTGCCTTCTGGCAGTGCTGGTGTTATGTAGCGTTACCTTGACCTGGGACGCACCTCTCTTTGCTCCATATCGTGAACACTATGTGGCCCAAGCACATTATCACGGCGTAGACGTGTTCACAGAGGCCCTTCACTCACCTGCAGGTCCAGAACAGTTCATGGAGCACTTCTATGTTTGCTACGGGCGAGATGGAAGAAAAACCTACTTTAAAAAACAGGACCAAAATTATTTCTCAAATAGAAGATTCTGGGTGATCAGTTCGTCTGGAAAATTTGTGGCCTCTATGCGGACTTGCTAGTGTGGCGGCTCAAACTTGTGCACCGAGACTCATTCTTTAAAGAACACACGAGATTTTCACTTTAAAACAAATATGCAATAAGCATGGAGATAGTGGCTACACCGACAAAGAATGCCTGAGAAACAAGGTTTTTTTTTTTTAAACACATGAAACAACGGCAAAAATGAGCACAGATCAGTAACATCACATATCATAAGTAGCTTATCAAACCTCTAAGGGATAAGCATTTTTCTATCGTTAACATGTCTTTGCTGCCCTGTTCTGGCGGAGGAACGCTCGTCTAGCCCATGTAAGGGAGAACCCCCCCCCCCCCCCCGCCCCGCTCGGGTTAACTTTGGGCTGGCTTGGTTTTCTTTCCTCTGAAAAACTTCTTTATAATCCTTCAGAGTCACTGTACTTTGTAAAAGTTGTGGTGAATCTCTCAACTTCAGAGCTCTAGAATTTACGCCGAGATGACCACACGCGAAGAGAAGAGATCTGAGCTCCATGCAAAGTAATTGTAAAAGAGTAAGAATAGCCCAAACAGAAAATAGTCAGAAAATAGTCAACTTCTTTCGCAACAGTCAGACTTTCCCGCGCCATTAGATAAGAGTACTTTTACACGCGAGCCTCGCGAGTGAAGCCTTACACCCTTATTTGGTGTGAACTGAATAAAACAAGAGACTTACAAATGGTTACTGTTCTTACATTTTTAATTCTTTAACGTATAAGAAGTAACAGGTTTCTTTTTTAATCAGGCATTGTGTGTAAATAAACCTCTCGCATCCACTGATACATGTTGTGGGTCGCCTATCAGCCTTTAGTGGTTCGCAAATTACGTCTGTGAAGATTACGTTTCAGTGAAGAAGTTAGAGTGAATAATACATGAGCTTCAATGGTTCCAAATGCTGTCTTAATGTGTAAATTATTACCTGAAGCGTTAAGCACTCTGATGAAGGTGGAATATATTCCTAAGGAAAGTGAGGGTTTAGCTATTTTACACACAAGTAAAGCTCTACAGCTAGCAGAGTACGTTACAGAGCTTTCAAATTGTACTCGTGTCTCGCTTGGGGTGAAGCTCACACCCTTATTTTAGAGTGAACTTTATACAAGAGCTAATCATATTGTCACGAAGACACCATCATGTGTACCAAGCTAACACGAACGAATAATTAAATATGTTTACATATCTATCAGTCCAACCCAGATTTATCGAAAAAGGACTTGGAATTTGCAAATACAAAGACGTAGCAGTGTTGCTGTATCCGACTCGTGCACTGCGCATGATCGTGATATCCCCTGGCGCGTACGGTTTGACTCAGCTGAGCTGACAAAAGATTTATGTCTGTAGTGCGTCAATGGCTAGAAAGTAAGAGAAGCAACCACACACACACTCAAAACGGGCCGATTTACAAAGTTTATCATATGTCAAAGTAGTTTACCATCATTAAAATAACTTGTCACATACAGGGATTAACTATTTCCAATTCTGTCGACGAGTCTAAGAACAAGTGCTGTGTTCGGTGGTCTAACGATTCCAGGAATTACCTTATAGTGTAAATAAAAGGGGGCCTTTGCCAGAGAGTAATGTTAGCTTCTGCTATAGTAACCTCTGACAAAAACCACAGATGTAATTACTTATCAGAGATCAGATTTTGAAAGATACTTGTTCCTTCGAATGAACTTACTAATTAAACTAACCGTTAACTTCACATTGCAATAGACCTTTTCTTGTGATCAGTTAATCTTAATGCTCTTGGTTGTCTACAAGTTTGTAAATATATCCTAGGCCAGAAAGTGCCAACAAGCTGGCAGTTTACTCTGTTTTCATTAAATATCATCATCACCATCACCATTACCATCGTCATCACCATCATCGACGAGCAAACATCCTGTTAACAGATGGCCTTTGGCAATGGTTTGGACCACATTGCTTTGATTCTCGCACTAAAGTGCATATACCTTAGGATTGAAAAATGTTGTCTGCATTAAGTATCAACAATAAACAATACGACCTTATGGACTTTTTGGAACAACAAATTGGTGCGTTTTTCCTTCTTGCATTAATGGTCAAAGATGCTGATTTCGTTTAACAACAGAAAAATGTTTGAAAAAGGAACTGCTAAACAGTTCACCAGTTTTCCAAAAAGTTAGTAGGTTGTGTTGTTTAGTTCTTGACAGCCTTTTTCAGTCTCGTATATACAGCACTGCATTATCTACACTAAACGGAATTGACTTCAACTATGGGAAACTACAAACTGTGAGACAAGCAAGAAATTGAAAATGTCCAATTAAAAACAGAGGCGCAAACAGAGTGCTATCAGTTTTAAAGTCAACCCTTGCATGCTGAAAGCCAATCAGGGAGATGGGTAATGTTTTTAATTCAAAACATAGGAGTAAAATCAAAGGAGCGATAAGCTAACTGAATACATCACAATAGTCTCCTCTTATAATCACAACCAATTGTAAGCTGACAAGTAAGGACAATGTACATTTTAAGATTATAATAATAATAATGAAGACTACATGTCATCAGCTACTGGTTGCTTTAATTTGTTACACTGATCAAAAGTATACTTCTTGAAAATTTCAGAATACAAGTTATATAAACACATATCAATCTTGAAACTGTCTAATACCACATCTAGGTCTACTTAAACAAAATAATCAAACACATCACAAAAACTGTAGCTACAGAATGTCCTCGACTCTCAAGCTTCTCTTCAGGAAAGCTCCATGGCTTCTTCATTCTGACTATCAAAACAAAGCATAGAACATTAACAAATAAAGGCAGTCAGCTGTAACCATTGTTAAAGTCAAACCTGTGCTTCAGAATTGAAAACGTAAGCCATAATTTGCAAAGAAACTTTGAAGCAAGGTTTCCAATTTGACAATATTAACTTAACTTGTTGGTTGTTTCTTGCAGTACGTTTAAGGGCAGGGCTGTTATTGACTTAAACTTGACTCAATATCAGAACAACATCATTATGCCAGAACATTGTAAAGTTGGGTTGACAAGAAAAACATCAGGCTTAACATTGGCTGTTATCACCACCAACACCACTCTTGATTTACGTTATGACAAGTACAGGTCTAAAAATGAAGAATTTGAAAATTTGATTTCTAACTGTGACAAGAATAAGACTCAAGCAATAAATATAAGGCACTGAGGCATTATCGTTTATTGTTTCAGAATTATTGTTTATTGTTTCAAATACTGCAGTTAGAGAATTGTACCTTAACATATTAGCTCATATTGAAAGCTAGAACCTTGGCCTTTCTAATAAAATTTGTATTACATCATGTAGTACACCTTGAGTCTTCAATAAGAATTCTGCTATGGATCATATTGATACAAACAATTGATCTCACCTCCTCTGTCTGTTTAGCTATCAGTTTTTCCAAAGTGGTGTGAATGAAGACTTGTCTAGAAAGATTGTAAAAGCACTCATTTTAACAACATTGCAACAGCCATTGAGATATCCTTTATCTAAGGCAGTCTTATACAAAACTGTAAACGTACCAATACTACATGTATACACGTACTACTCTTCTCAATAAACCAAGTCAGCCATTTTTTTAAATACCCACATTGCACCTAAATACAGAACGTTTTCTTACGTGAAATTGTTCCTTTGTTTTTTTACAGGAACACTTAACATACTTGAAATGTTACGTAAAAGTTGTTTCAGAGTGGTTTTCAATTGACTTTCCAAAGTAATTAAAATTGTTTTTTTACCACATTTGTGTGGTTATGGGTACAGCCAAACCTCTATTAAGTGGCCACCCCTGTAAAGCAGCCAGTTATCAAAGTCTTGCAATTGTTTCCAGTTAAATACTGTAAAAAACCCTATTAACTGGCCACCTCTATAAAGCAACCTGTGGCCACCTTTTGGTTATTTTGACGATGGTTTTCTATTGTCTTTACCTCTATTAAACAGCCACCCAAAATTAATATGGTAGTTTGGTTTTGTTTTGGACAAGGGGATGGCAGATAAGAGTCCGAAATAGAAAGTGACCACTGATAAAACTTACAAACACACATTCATTACTGTCTTTGGCCAAGTGATTCCAAGTTGCCTTAAAGAATGTTTTTATTTGAATAAATTGAAGTTTCTATTTTATTAAATTAAAGTTTGTATTCTATTAAATTAAAGTTTGTATCTGAATAAATTGAAGTTGGCAAATGGTCCTTCCAAAACCATGGCTCTCCCAGATTTTTGGCGAATTTCATGGGTCTTGTAGTCTCAGGTTTTTTCAGCAGTCATGTGTGTCCTGCAGTATTGATTTTTTCACAAGCATGTCTTGGAGTCTCGATTTTTTGCAAGGCTAAGAGAGTCATAAGGTCTGGATTTGCTTGTTCTTATAAATGATGTATGCAAGTCTTAAGAGTCTGATTGTCTAAACGTCTAGCAATCGCATTTAAACTTTGAAGTCTCCGTCTCACAATTTAAAAAGTCAAAATGTCTCAAGCTCACAAAAAAAAAAAATGCTAGTCTCGCCTTCTCGCAAAGTCTTGCGTTTACTATAAACCCTGCTTATATAGCCTAAATCTGATTCCTGACAAATTCCTTTTGTTCCCAACCCCAAATAAGCAACCACCTCCCATTTCCCTGAGGGTGGCTGCTTAATGAGGGTTCAACTGTATTTTCTTTATGTAGTCAATGGTTCATTGCATTATGTGTGAATGGGAGACAGCATGTTGAGTGGTTAGACCATAGGCTTCAGTACTCTTCTGACAACTCGCTTGGGTTGTTTCACAGCAGACTCAAGTTCAGCTCCTCAGCCAAGCTTGTAACATAATCAACTGGTCTGGGATTCTCCATTTAATATGTTCTATTTGTAGTATTTGTTTCATTATTCCGAAAATCCTCTTATGGGAAGATGATAACAAATAAATTTAATTCATTATCTATTTTTCATGTAATATATCAAACACAAGAGACAGTGTTTCATTGTTGATTTTACCTTTAAATGCTTAATAACTATAGAACAAGCTCAGTGTTTCTTGTTACTGAATTGTGTCATATACATGTTGAAATTGACCTTTTCAAAGAAATCCTCAATGTTGTATGTAATATATTCACCAGAGACCCAGCTGTAGTCACTGATGTGTCAATGTTTGTGTGCATGTTTCTGTGAAGGTAACACTTACTTAGCTGGGAGTCCTCCACCTGGCGGCAAGCCTTTGATGTCCTCACTGGACAAACAATGCATGGTATAATACAAGTCAACAACTCCAGGGTCACTGCTATCTTGGAGAACAGCTACAGCAGAAAAATACAACATGTCACTGCCAACGCTAATGGCAATGCCAATAAAAATGTCATTGAGGAACAGCTATTTTATATGTTAGTCATAGAAAAGCTCTTAGGGATGCCTGAAGAAATGACAGGTTTTTTTTTTATATACATCAAAACCAGGTAGCAGTTGATGTTCTATTTCTTCACAGCAATGTCTATCTGTAATGCAGAAAACTGATGCCCTAACCCATGCCTCTAATTTTGATACCTGTTAATGAGATGAATATCTTTACAATAATACCACAAGTGGCCTCTAGTCACCTATTAACTATCTATCTATGTGAACCTTACTGTATCTTTCTGCTAGTTACAATTTGTTGACTTGTATTTGTTGCTGCTTAGGTTACAAGTCAGCCATTAAAATCATGTCTCATTAAGAAACTTCTCTTGCATTTAAGTTGTACACTTGGTCACATAAAGTTGTAATAGTTGTCATTTGAGTTAAAATTTATTTCCTATTCAATCCACCTTGTGCGGTGGATTGAATAGCCGATCAATGAGAAGAATCAGTCAGCCTTGACCAGATCTCACCATTGGCTTCATCCACAAGAGATCTGGGAACAAGATTGAGGTTACTCCAAACCTTCGCGGGGCTACTTTTTCCAAATTTTCTTTTTTCTAACCAAATTAAGGTCATTCCCCAGTATTGCATTGCGCATCCCTATTGCACATAATTTCACGTGTGATTAGCGTGCGTGCATTAAAAAATGGCGGCTTTTTCTTTACGGCTGGACCTCGCCATGGAGGTAAATCATCATTTTCTCGCAAACGAGTATGGTGACCTATCATTTTTTTCTGTTGTTTTGACTTGAGTAATAGATTTCTCTGTGTAAAATAAATATGGACCAATTCTCAGTGTAGAACAAAAAGCAATTGTTGGAAACGTGAATTTAGCAAGCAATCGTGACTACAATCATGGTGCTATTATAAGGATTTGTTGGGTATAAACAGGTGCTGTTGCTCGTACACGAACATGGGGACCCCCCATTTTTATTTCAAAATTTAAGTTCCTATAATGTACACAATCAATAGGCAAAGTTTCACAAGAATCTCAGTGCAGGTTCTATTTCAGTGGAATGACCTTAAAGTTCATTATTCAAGGTAACATTTCCAAAAAATGAAAATAAAAACTGTCAAGGTGTCATAATCCCCAAAAGGCATGGACTCCTCAGCGACCTTTTCGCGGCAAACGGCTTAATCCAGAGACCCTTTAGCAAGTACCTTCAATTTGGGGTTTCATGTTCATCAAGAGTGTCTTCTTGTAATCATGCTTTGGCAATTGCTTCTCAGTTTGTTTTTGCTTTGTTGCACATCACTTTTCCCAATTTGCCCTTTATTGTTGACCACCGGCCTAAAACGTGCGTACCTAAAATGTGACTGTAACACTATCGCTTTACCGCGAAGCTCAACTTTCCATACTGTAAACACTAGGGGTTCTGTTATTTCATTGGCTGGCAGCATTTTGAGTTGACATATTCCTCTGAGAAGGCATGACTATTTCTAAATCTTTAGAAGGAAAAAACTTGTACTTGTTTTTCGAGAGAATCCCTCCTCTATGGTAAGCTGTTTGTAGCAAAATTTAATCTTTGCAATATATGTTTAATGCTTTAAATAATGGTTTTATTTTAAGATATAAAAAGGCATTCAATCCAATGGCAAATATCATTTTTGGTTCAATTCAATCTTTTAATTTTCATGATTCAATCCAATACCTGGAATATTGATTCAATCCAATACCTGGAATATTGATACAATCCAATTCCTCAAATATTGATTCAATCCAACACCTGGAATATTGATGCAATCCAATACCTCGAATATCGATGCAATCCAATACCTGGAATATTGATTCAATCCAATACCTCAAATATTGATGCAATCTTCCTGGGCCAAGCGTGGCCAACAGGAACGAGAGTAACTGAGCACTAGAGACCACTGAAAACATGGCGGGTGAAGGAGAACTAGATTTAGAAGTTGAGTTTCCTAGGTTCTTACGGACTTCTTGGATAAAACGGAAATAATTTTTGAGAATTTTGACTCAGAAGTTGCAGAAGCGCATGCCAAAGTTCTTGATCAAACCATTAGTCTGCTTAGGTAAATGAGGCATTGCTACAACCGAGACACAAGGGACATGGAAAATTTAGATTCCATTACTGCTGCTTTTGTAGATGTAAGTTAACCAATTTTTATGTGACAAACATATTTGTTCATTAAAAGCTGTGTGTGCTAGCTTTTTGTAGCAAATAACGTAAACTGTAGCAAATTTTGCTACCACATTGGTCTTTAGTATTGTGCATATTTCTGCTGTCCAATCATTACTGGCATACTAAACTTTGAACTGTAATCAAAATTTTTGCTGTGCCATGTACACAGTGAAACATGTTTCTCACAAAAACTGCTTGTGTAAACCTGGCTTTATGTTATTTTTGAAATAAGAACCTTTAAATTTTACAAGACAGCATTCATTGAACATTGGGATGTGTTTTAAGTTTTTCAATGTTGTTGTCTCATGTTTTGCATTATTTAACCCACATGTGGTACTTCTTTCCTAAAAACCATGTTTTTCTTGATGTCCTATGACAAACATCGCACAAATTTGTTGCCAATATTATCGGTTACCCAGGGCTCAAGGCTAACACTACTGCCAACTAGCCACACATTTCAGTTTTGCATAGTAGATTTTGCACTTTCACTAGCCATTGTGACAATCATGATGGAATGGAGTACTGGTCTACTGGATGAAAACAAAATTGAGAATTATCCTGACAAAGTAAAACTGAAGAGAATAGAAACTAATGAAAACAGGGAAACTATGAGTGGATTTCATGGAAATAATTGCCTTAATAGGCATATGATAAATATTTAACTATTAAAGGGAGATAAAAGAAAATGGCAACACTGATAGAAGTACATCAGAGATTGAACATAAGCATATTCAAGAAAAGCAGGATTTGTGTTTATGGGAGTGAAATTTCTTAGTGATTATTATTAACATTTTAGATGCAACAAGAAATGTCCAAGATTGACCACTCTTATAAAAAAGTCAGTGAAACTGTGTTTGAAAAAGGCTGGCTGGTGCAAAGTTAGTTTTGGCTAGTGACATGAGACCTGTTAGTAGCCATTATGCCATTGCACCAAGAAGTTAGTCTTGTGTCCTGGGTACTTTTGAAAATAAGATAACAAATTAACCTTGGGTTACAAGGCAGAGTAGTGCACATGGCAGTTATGAAATGCCCTGATTTCTCTTCAGTTTAGTTGTGTTGCTAGAAGTTAGGCATTCTGTAATTCAAGCAGTTTATGAGTTTTGTATATCAATGAAAAGAAAGATGAGAAAATAATTTACTTGATACGCGGTGAGGTTTTCTGTTGTGAATTGAGTTGGAAAAACACTTTAGTGGGGCCATAATCTCCTTTACCCAGCCCACACACATGTAGTATTATGCAATTGTCAGTTACCCAAGTTTAACTGTCACAAATTCTAGAGCCTCTTGGAAGATGTCTACTCCTATTTGACTTGATTCTCTTAATGGATCTAGTCTTTCCAATACAAATGACTGCACTGAATCATGTCGTCCCAGGTCAATTTCTTCAACTACAACATTGTTATCACTGTCCAATGGAGTTGGACAATCAGGATCATCACCATAGTATTCAAAATCATATGACTTTCCATTTGAAAGGGGGTTTTCAGGCTGCATCATATGATTAAGCCACATTTGAAACAGCAACCAGTCTTTTTTCTGCTCTTACATTTTGGTGGTTGAAAGCTTCAGTGAACTGGCAAAGAGCTTGGTTTATCCTTGGTTGAAAAACTAAGTGTAAGGTGAAAAGATGCACTGAATTATCAGTGTCGAGGATGCCTGACAATTCCATACTATAAAAAGTGTAAAAGTACAAGTGGGAAGCACAACAGAAAACATCCCTCCACAATCTTTCAATTCGTTGGTTGTGTTCATGGCCCTGCAGTGAAGCTGCCCCTCTCCTCTCTTCTAACCTACACCATGGTATCGCACACACCAACGTTTTCAACACCATCATCTACTCGTACTCTTGAAGGCCAAAATTCTCCGTCTCTGTTAACAGCATCCAGAAACAATTCAAGAACTGTTCTGCTCTATTGTTGGCACTACATTTCAAAAACATTATTCTCCGAGAAAATCTGTCTATACAGCCGTGAATTAGTATTTTCCATCGGATCAGAGAGTGATGTCCATCCAGATGCCAAAGCGAATTTACCCACCCCATCCCAAGACAGTATTTTGGGGATCTAATTTTGCTAACCTTTCTCTTATTCTTCTCCATTGAACCCATAACCCAATGGACTTAAAGAAACCTGCAATGAAGTTATATCCAGTAGCACTCCCATGGTTAGAAATGTACTCTTGAATGATTTCAGTTCCTTATCAGGTAAGCTGTCCAAACCCCTCATATCCTCTAAGCCATCCCTTGTCACTCTTCTGTGAATTGTCCATCTCGAAACTCCAATCATCTCTGTTATCGTTGTCCAGATGAATCCTAGGCCTCAAAGTTTCTCAAGCACCTCAACAGGAATTTTAAGAAATGGTCTTCCATGATTTCCTCTTTTATTGCTTTCTATTGTAATGGAATCCGCAGTAACAGTTGACGGAGTAATAGCTCTGTAGCGCAACACACTGAGCACATCTACAAAAGCAGCAGCAATGGAATCTAAATTTTCCTTGACCCTTGTGTCTGGGTTGTAGCAATGCCTCATTTACCTGAGCAGACTAATGGTATGATCAAGAACTTTGGCGTGTGCTTCTGCAACTTCTGAGTCAAAATTCTCAAAAATTATTTCCGTTTTATCCTAGCCTGTGAACAGGCTCCCGGCGAGGACGGAAAAAAATTTCGGCGAGCATGAAACAGAAGAATTCAGGGAGCAAAGTGATCGGAGCCTGTAGACTTTGTTTTTGATGTGCCTATCTGCCCTTTGTGATAAGCCTGTAACAAATCAGTCAATGAGGTAATTAGACCTGTCAAGAAGCTACATTTTCGGTACTTGCAAACAGTTTTAATCGAGCCAATACTTTTAGAGAGTTTAAAGCATATTTTGCAATACTGAAATGAGCCTAAAGAAATTATAAGCACATGATGGAGGTGTCAAACTCTGCGAAGCGATGAGCAGATAACAGCGGAAAGTCCAGAAACCACGCCTTTGACCTCTAAAAAAATTGCAATAGCACTGCCAAACCGCTCCACTCCACTAGCTTCTACTTAAAATTCCTCCTTGTAACAGAACATAAAGTACCCTTCAGTCGTATAATTTTACAAAGATCTGTCAAATATTCATCTCAAATATGTCAACAATAGATCGTTTTCACGTGATGTCATCAAATATCAAAATCCAAAACTAAAGAGCCACGAAAATTTTTATCCTCACAAGGCATAAGGGGATCTAAACTTAAATCTGTTTAAAACTTTTCAGCTCAATAGTGTGCTTGGTTTAAAAACCAGTGCCGTTTGAAGTTCAGAGTTATGTCGGTGTGTGACATACCATTCCGATCGCGTTTGTGGAGAAATGTACACTTATCTAGTGAATTTTAGCCTTTTTAGGAGTTAAAGTGTTAGGAAAAGTGCTTGTGTAAATGTTTGTTGGTTCAGTTCAGATAATCAGTCACCTAGATAACCAAAGTAAGTTCCAGATGTTTGCACTATTTTCCGGCCGCCATGTTGGTGGAGCACAGAGCTCCACCAACATGGCAGCTCCATACTGGGCTCTGTAAATTTGTGCAAAACATTTCGACGAATATCTGAAGTTTGGGAAAACACAGAGACCCAAAAATTGGAGAAGTGTCTCCTTTACTTGTCTCCTATAATATTAAAATTTCTCGACTTTATCCACTGAATAGTGTTCGATTTATTTTTTCGTTGCGTGACAGTGAAAACCATCTATTAGCGATTTAGCCAATCATATCATGATACCAGGAGCTGGTATCATAGAACGGCGGCATCAATGATATTGAATGTCTACAGGCTCCCTTGCTTCGTTCGGGCTCACCGGGAGCCTGTTCGCAGGCTAGTTTTATCCAAGATGTCTGCAAGAAACTTAGGAAACTCAACTTCTAAATCTAGTTCTCCTTTGCCCGCCATGTTTTCAGTGCTCTCTAGTGCTCAGTTACTCTCGTTCCTGTTGGCCACCCTCGGCCCAGGAAGATTGCATCAATATTTGAGGTATTGGATTGAATCAATATTCGAGGTATTGGATTGAATCAACATTTGAGGTATTGGATCGCATCAATATTCAAGGTATTGGATTGCATCAATATTCCAGGTATTGGATTGCATCAATATTCCAGGTATTGGATTGAATCAATATTCCAGGTATTGGATTGAATCAATATTCCAGGTATTGAATTGAATCAATATTCCAGGTATTGGATTGAATCAATATTCCAGGTATTGAATTGAATCAATATTCCAGGTATTGGATTGAATCAATATTCCAGGTATTGAATTGAATCATGAAAATTAAAAGATTGAATTGAACCAAAAATTTCATTTACCATTGGATTGAATGCCTTTTTCTATCTTTAAATAAAACCATTTATTTAAAGGATTAAACATACATTGCAAGGATTAAATTTTGCTACAAACGGCTTGCCATACTCCTCTTTAAATGAATTAATAGGGTATGTAGAATCAACGGTTTGCTGTGAAATTTGGCCAGAACATTCACTGATAGATACTGAACAAAATAGTGTTGGCAAATTATTTTATTTTAAATACTTTTCTCACGGCAACCTCTAACGCAACACATTACGCGAATTTTGCAATAGTGGAACTTGACAGATCATATAAAGATAACCAATAAAAATACAAAAATGCTTACACCCTTTGAGAGATTGATGTTTTGTGATTAACACTGCACAGTTATTTTCCATCAACAATCGCATTTCAACAGACTAAGTCAGACCAGTCGGTCGTTTTGGTGTTAACTGCTTCTGCTACCTTAGGAAAGCAATCAGCAAAAAAGAATATAATTTTATCAAATTCTACATTTCATAACCTTGCTATTGATATATAGTTTGTGGGGGTTTCCTTGAAAACAGTGCGTATATGAATTTTTATCTGGAGGATACCCACGAAGGTTTGGAGTAACCTTAAAGAAATTTTGTAGGCAGGAAGTAACAGCTGGTCATCAACATTGTCCAATGAAATTTGCAAAATTGTCTGACAAATTTTACACTCTGATCAGACATTATGACAGAGCACCAAAATGAGTTTTGGTGCTCAGTTTGTAGACCATGTTTGCTTTGAAATTTGTTAAAAATCCCAAATTGAATTCTTTGGTTTGTTTTGCTTTAACAGTTTCTCCAGACTTGCATAAAACATGACCCTGGCTTATGCCTGAGCCTGAAGAGCTCCTTGGAATTCTCTTCATTTCAGATACTTATTACTCTTCTATTTCATCTCATCACAATGTACTCTACAAAACCACACATACCAGCTATTCTTTTCTCCAAGTCAGCATTTAGTTCTGCTTCCTATGAAAGAAATAATAAAACAGATTGGTCAAAACTAATTTTAAGAAAATAATTATTGTCAAAGGCAATAATGTCACTGCAGGGAGAAAACAAGGACTGTACTGAACTGTGTTGTGGTACTGGGAATCAGATCAACAAACAAGACTTCTTTCAATAGCTGGTGAGGCTATTTGAAACCAAAAAACCAAAAACTACCCAGGATCTCAGACTAAAAATTCTTTGGGATTTAGAAATTGAAGACAGCTAATAAATTATATTAATTTTCATGCAAGAAGATTAGAAGAATGCTACAAAACAGTTTACTGACTCATGAAGTTGTTCAATCTTACTATTAAGCTTTATAATAGTAAGAAGAAGCAAAGCAAAACCAAAGCCAAGTTGTTTTGAACTCATTTGTAACAGGCAAACATCTGGAAATGGATCCCACCTTTCCAAGACTGAACCCAAGATAATTATTGGAAGTCGAAAGTATGGTTAGAATGAAAGGTTAACAGGATCAGGGAAGGTAGGAAAGCAACAGAGAATGGAGCCATGAAGTAAGGCTGGTCGGACAACCTACAAAGGGGCCACCTTAAGTTACAGCAAGCAATGTTTTAGAGTATTGCCTTTTTTGATACCATACTAAGTATTATTTCTCCAGTGCTAATTTAAGTTTGAATAGTGGTGTAATGAAATTGCACTCGTTTGTTCACTTGACAAGTTAGTTGGTCCATGTGCTGTAAAGATCCTTGGTCAAATCTGCTGAAGCTTTGCACATACATGTTATAACTTTTTGAGAGTCATCAGACAGACAAAATTCAAGGAGTTTTCAAGAACAAGAAATAGTTGTCAAAGACTAAGCTTCATTCAATAAATTAGTATTCCTAATCCCTTTTTTTAAGGTGGCTCCCTATAGTCTAATGATTGCACTCGTGCTGAGGACAAAAGCTTAAGTAATCTGTGCACACTTAAAAGAAAACATCCATGTTTTTCGATGTTTTATGATGTCAACAAGAGCTAGTGAATTTTCTCACATTTCCCTTAGTGAAATTCCATAAAATTTGGCAGACTAGTAATATATATTCTACTTTTGTTGGAGCTCATTTTGCAGGGAAATCTATCTGACCAGTTTTACCACAGTAGTAAAAGACAAAAATTTCCAAACTCGAAAACATTGTCTGTACAAACCCTATTTTTTGTGTTTAAACTTCATATCCCGCTTGATTCGATGAATTGTGAAAATTTTGGAAGATTTTGCTGAAGGAAATTCAAGAAGATCACAAATAAAACCACTAAAATGGTAAAAAAATGCATTTGTTTGGGCATTTAAAATTCAAGATTTAGGGCCAAAAATTTAACAGAGATGATGGTAAAACGCTATTTCATCATTGCTTATAACATTTACTTAGTTTGAGAGGACTGGGTATAAAAACAAATGCAAAAACAGCATTCAAAACATAACACTAGCATGAGCAACATGATAAACAATTACCCTATGGAGCCACCTCAAATTCCTATTTAACATTCAGTTGAGTATTTTACAGTTTTTAGATAGTTCAACCATGGTCAATGACATTAGTCTCTGTGACAAAATTTTGAAAACTTAATGACCACAGTCATTGGCTACCTGACTTGCACTTAAGTCTAAGGTACAGAAATATAATTTAACAAAGGCACAAAAATAAAATACTTCTCAAAAATTGGTACCGTGGCGCTTTCTCAATGCTTTCCAATGTTGATGTTAATCACTTTGTTCTAAACACATGCCTAATGTTTGTCACCTTTAAATTCTTTTACACAGCTAACCTTTGCAGCACTTGACCGTTTACAATTAAATGCACATTTTCCCATCACTAACTTATATTGGAAATGAAGGGAAAATCAAAAATACCTCCTTGAATGTGCTACTGTCACTATTGATCACATAGCCTCCAAACTCATGTTGGGGCTAATCCCACATGAGCAGCCTTGCAATGAGCCCAAAATTGAGGATATAAAGATCCAGTTTTGCTTCATGTACATATATCCACATTTGATACCCACCATTTGTCCTATTGATATCACTATGTATAAGTCACTGATGGACAAATTTTCCTTAGTAAGATCATATAATTTTTAAGAAAATGAAAGTGGCATAAACAAATTACTAAATTTCAAGGACTTTTCATGACCTAAATAATTATAAAGAAATCAAGTACTTTTCAAGGACCTTAACCAAATTCAAGGACTTTTCAGGATAACCACTAAAATTCAAGACCATTTGAAGATTGTATGATCCATAGGGAGTATTCAAAGGTGGCGTTTTAACTGACCACATGTTTCAATTTAAATATGAGACTAAATTTCTCCAAATTTGTTAAGAACAAATTTAAAAAGCCACTCAAAAAACTAAAACAAAACAATAAAAGACATTGTTTCATGCAACATTCAAATGAAATCAATGGTGCAATGATGCTTTATCAATTAGCTTTCATACAGAATGAGCTACTTATTGCTGGCAAGCGCAGAAGATTAATAAATCATCACATTGTATATGCTACCGTTTACATTAACATTGCAATCATGAGTAGCCAGGCACAAAGGCCTTTTGATTAGACTTGTCCTTGAACTGAGTCATCTGTTACAGAAATTACAAGATACAATATTACACTAGTGTGAATGTAAGTGGGGTCTCTTGTGGTTAGATAAACAAAAAGAAAAGGTACAAAGAAAAAACAACTGAACTTGTCAAAGTTAAATGCACTGGATAAGCCAAGATGCCCCAACACAAATGTGGGTTTAATATCTGACACTAGTCATAATTATCTGAGTTTATTCAACGGCAGTTAAATAAAGATATACTGAAAAACTGAAATCTTAATTGCAGGATTCAGGTTTTGCATTGTAATAATCCATCTAGTATTAGGGGTTGTGAGTGATGTCCAGCAGAATTTGATTTCTAGGTTTGGGTCATTGTAAGATTCCTCAGCTCCTGTTCAAATTTATTTACTTCCACCTTTGAAACTTCTAAAATCAAGATAAAAACATTTTAGTGTTTTGCCCAACCAGTTCTTATGAATCAAAGAAACATCTCCCAACTGTTTGTAATCTTCTGATGACTGTTATTTGTTCTGTCATCTGTGGTCAATCCAAGCAACAAAATAATGTCTTCTTTCCTTTTACAGCCTTGCCTTGTGTTTAACAGAAAGTATGGGAAGGTGCTCCCTTCCCTTGGACAGAAGATTGTATATATATCATTCGTCTTTCAATGTATGTCATACACTACACCACATTATGTTAAAGCTTGAATCTGCCTTCAGAGCTGGAATCTTATAAGATGAATAATGTATGAAGCCATTACTGGAATACATCCATATTTAGACTACAAAATCCTTCAAGTCTATGTATCAATGTACTTTAATTGTATCATACCATTTTCATAGCTTCTTCTGAAACCTTTGGTGCTCCAGCAAAAGTGATTAAGATCACACTCATGTTATCACGACTTCCCTACCAAAGTCAAAAGTGAAAGTACAAATTAACATGATTGACATGAAGAAAAGCATGCTATGTGCAACAGGAAACAATCAGTTATTGGGAAACCTAAGAAAACTTCTTTGGGCATAAATTTACAAAGATGGTTATGCACTAAGTTTAACAAAAACAACAATGACAGCAAGCATATAAACAGTAAAATCATGGCTAAACTGCAATTTAATAAGTCATCAGCATATTGAAAGCTGCCATTACTCAAGAATATGTTAAGATCAAGGTTTGTAAAGCTGTTAAGTGAAGTGTTGTTTAGATCATCACGCAGTTATTGCAGGCAGGATTTTGTAAACTCATTTTATTATAACGAGAAGCTTTTAGAACTTCCTGAAGTATTTTTTCCTTGTGCTAATGTTAATATTAATTCATCCTCTGAAAAGAGGAAAAAACAACGAGTATTAGACCGAAAATACCTTCACCTGAATCCAAATGACCCATCTCTATGAAAATTTGGTACCGTTAAAAATAAAGGATTCTGAAAAGTACGTTTTACTACATAAGCACAACGTTACACTTGCGTATATAAACCAACAAATTTGACTGGAATAATTTGTCGGAATATCAACCATATCGGCTGACTATCAAAATACTTGTGCTGAATTTCTTAAAGCATTTGATATATTTATAAGATAATTCTCTTGAGCTTAGTTAACAAGCCCTTAGTAAGAATGATGAAACGGATGGTTACTCTCTCAAATTTGGTACAACTGTTTTGGTCATGTTCAAACTAACTGGTTTGAACCATCGGCAAATAAGTGATAAAATAATAACCAAAATAAAGACAACAGCTCACCTTAGCCAGACAGGTGTCGAGAAGCTCACTGCAAATAAGTTCTAAATCGTCAGAAAGTAGCATTCTTGAGCGAATATACTCTCCCACCTCTTCGTTGGTCATCACATCCCAGATACCATCGCAGCCGATAACGATAAACTCGTCCACATCTTCTTGTCTTGAAATCACAGAAATCTCAGGTTCGGGAGAAACCAGTTGTTTGTCTGGACCTAAGTTATTATCCATCTTGTACTCGAAATCTCCTAAAGCCCTAGAAACTGCCAAAGAACCGTTTACTCTTTGAATCATAACACTCCCCCCCGCCTTTTCGATGCGAGTTTTCTCATCTGGATTAGATGGTTTGTGATCGACTGTGTGGAAAGTCACTTTCCCATTGCTACATAAAATAGCCCTAGAGTCTCCACAGTTTGCAAAGATAAATTGCTTAGGAGTAATCATGGTTGTAACGGCCGTTGTACCACTTTTGTCATCCCCGTTTAGCCACGCTGGGAGTTCTCGCATCGTTTTGTCCAGCTCAAAAAATCCCATCTTGATGCCGTTTTTAAGCTGCTCCAAATCAGGCGAAGATGGCCCACTTTTTAAGGCTGCTTTAAAATCATCACTTGATAAAACACACCCTAAAAGATTCTCTGCACAATATAGACTCGCATTAGAGCCTGCATGACCGTCAAAAATGCCAAAAAATGACCATTCTTGAAGCTCTTGGTTCAACCCAGTGATATCAGTGTGTGCATCTTCCATTTCAATACGCCAACCTTGCATGGACGCGAGTCCATAGCAAAGGCCATTTCCCGACGCAGACTTCGTCAGTTTTTCAGTCTTTGGCTTGTCTAGAAATGCACCCATTCAAAATAATGGACATTCAGCCACATTTACTGCCACAAAGTCGCTTCTAAAAGTTTCAACATACAAAATTTCTAGGAAAATGTTGGTTGCAACAGACTTTTTGCAGCTAGGACCCAGGCTTCCTCTCGGAGCCCAAATTTAAGGAGCCGTTCAGCGGCTGTATTTTCAAACGTAAATTCGGTCATGTAGGGGGTCATGTAGCAGTCAGATCACAGTTTTGATACCCGTGTTTCAATCTCCTTTTTCTCTAGAACACTTGATCCTTTGGTCGCCAAAAATGGCAACACGCAAGTTAACAACACAAACTTCGGATTTTTGATAGCTAGGCTGACGTATGTGCCGTTGCCATGGCAACACGAATAAATATAAACAGGCCTTTAAAATCGGTTTTGTTTGTTTGCAGAAAATCTAGTCGTTAGATTTTCTTTTTCATTTGGATGAAACAAGATTGTAACAATGTTCACAAGTTAGCACTATTTTAATAATAGTTTAACAGAGGGATCTTTAATTATCACTTGTAAAAGTTTAACTGGAATATCTAGAATCGTCCCTGTCAATTTTCAATTTTTTTCCATATTCCAGTTACTTGTTGTCTAAAGTATTTTCGTGCCAAATTTCGTAAAATTCTAATCAGTGGTTCTCGAGAAATAGGCGTATTTCCTAGAAAGCTATTCCGCATTCAATCCATTCTCGTCCCCAGTGCTACTCGTCTTAAAATTCAATCACCTTCAATTGCCTTCGGTAAAAAACAAAAATCTGAGAATTGCTGGTTTCTTTGCATCGTTACCTTTTCTAACATACATTTTTGATAAAACAGTGAAGCCATAAATACACTGTGTTCAATTATGAGGAAAAAAAGCACAGATAGCGAGGGCATTGACCAATTAAAATGATCGCTGTATCGACGCCATGGTAGACTTGTCACAAGTCGACCTTTTCTTTATCCTTGACTGATTTATCTCCCTAGAGCGAATTCAAGCGACGAAGTCGCGAGGGCGAGCGCGAGCGACGAAAGTCGCGAGAGGTCGACTTGTTTCACTTGCAGGAATGAGAATCAGAGCGTAAACTTTTGGCGCGAAACACATGATTGACATTCTCACTTTTTATGTGCTCCGCGCGAGATCATCGCGAAAGCAGAAAATGATTTCCATCAAAGCGTTTACGAGTACAGTTCCATAACTCAAATGAATTTATTTGTGTACAGTGCAGTATGTAGCCAGTAGGCAAACGGCTAAAGCTGTTCCATTGAGTAACACCTCCTGAAAAGACAAACCGTGTTTAAACCGATCGGGAATTATTTGTTTTAGTTTGTAGATTAGCCAGCGACCAGAGAGCTGCCTGACAAATGCTATAAACTTATGTAGATCTAGCTTCTACCGTCAAGAATCCGAATAAACTGAAGAAGACGGAATTATTCGGAGAGAACTTTGATTCCGTAAAGCTCTCTTGATTAAATAACGTTGAGAATCGAAGTCGCAACGAACGGAAGAGAATGAAAGCGCTGTTCCCAAAAGTCCTTCGTCGATCGACGAGTGCTTTCAGCACGGTACAGTCGGTGAAACGGCCGATGCAAATTTGCTGCGATGCCATTTCTTTGTAGAGAAGAAACTTGGTCATTCATTAAATCAACTTAAAGTGCAACAATTACACAAACTGCAGGAACGGCTCTGTTCCTCTTCGAAAACGGATCACACAGGAGCTCAGATCGCGTCCGTAAGTAAACAAACACGTATTGGTCGGATAAATAACCTTCCACTGCTTTTCCCTGTCACTCTTTGAAAGACTTGTAATTAAGTTGGATGGACCATATTCAGTTGCTTCCATAAAATTCGTATCCTTAAGTATGTCCGAGAGCAAAAACTAAATGAAGAATACTTTTATAGTACTTGAACTCAGCAGACATTTGCTCTGCGAGTTGTGTCGTTGATCGCGCGCGACGTCATGACGTATAGTCAGAACTTGTTTGTTCATTGGTTAATGTGTATTTACGTCACCGGTGGAAAAAGTGGGAAAAGTCTTTTCCAACGGCGAAACCAACAGGCCAGAGAAAAATTATTGGAAAGGACTTTTAGAAAGTCCTTAACGCCATGGTTGCTTTGTGTAATCCTTGTTTGTGCGCTAAATGGCATTAGCAAGAGCGCGCGCGGAAATTGTGTTCGGCCACCTTAAGACTCTCGGACATTCTTGGTCTATTTAACAAATAGTTTCAGAGGATTTTCAGTCAAACCATCCGGGAAGATTTCTCAGGTAGCTTTAGGTTCAGGCGTCCAAATTAGGACCCCAATCTAAGTTATCTAAAAACTGAGCTAGATAACAGGTAGTTTTTCTTTCGCTGACTCCCGCTTCTCGGAACAGATATCCTAGCATATCTTCGCGCAAATGTAGGCTATTTAAACAATACTCCCCGGTTTTACCTCGAAAATATTCAGTCACGCGACGCGTTTAGACCAATGGCGCGCGAACGAAAATATTTGATGGATAAAAACATTTGGCGAATTCCTATCTTGCAGGGGCATTTACAAGAGGGCATTTACAAGAGGGCATGTACAAGAGGGCATGTACAAGAGGGCATGTACTAAAACCCGAGACAACAAAACAAAACGAGCGAAACCACCGAAACAAGAGACTATATTCTATAGTCTCTTGACAGAAACGAGTAAAAAAGTAAATAAAATAAGAAAAACAAAAAAAAAATGAATGCGCTAACACAGGTAGCATACAATCTTGCTGAAAAGGATGAAAGTGGTTAAAGGAATGAAAAGAATGCATAGTTTAATACCTTTCCAGTGTGTCTTGTTGTCATCTTTTACACGGACTTACACGGAAAACCACTACCTAAATGTCTTGGAAAACGCTAAAGCGGAAGGTCGGAAGGTCGAAAGGTAATATGGAAGCGATGTAAACCAGAAACATTTTTGCACAGCATTGAGTGAATGGAGGTAAGCCATTGTTAGTTTAACGCTCTAATAATGAAATCCGGTTTTTGCTGTTGTTTTCTTTTCGGCAATTTTCGCTGATATACTCTGATTACAAGAAGTTGATTATTTACCCTTCAATAACTGTCGTTATGAGTTGCTCAAACTTGTCGTTCCGTCCTTTAAATAAATATTAGAGTCAAATTATTGTTTCACGTGGTAAATTTTTAAATAGCCTTTAATTAAAAGTCCCATATGTGTAGCTGAATGCGAGAAAATTCCTTCTTTCGCTCGCTCGTGGTTGTTGTGGTCGTTTCTCTCGTTTGCGTCAATTCACAGGGAGCACACGATCTTGTTGAGTAGGAAGAGAGTTATAAAGGAAAGGAAAGAATATACAATTTACCTTTGTCTACTGTTATCATTTCTTACTCGACAACCGCTACCTACAAGTCCTGCCCAACACTGTAGCGCTAAACTCGTACCTAGGCGTTTTCGCGCTCTGCAAATTTTTTTGGGTTTACATATAACATTAGAAAACAGTCCTAAGAAAATACGCGCGCTGATTGGTTAAAAATCGTGTTTCTATAACTCGCTAGAAACACAAAACTTGTACGAGCTGTTGACGTAATGATGACGCGGAAAAGAGAATGTACATTTTGATAATCAAAGTTGACAAGTTTTTTTTTTTCTTCGCGGTGTTTTCTAAAAGAAATAGAAAACATGTTCTCCGTGTTTCTATCAAGTTATATAGAAACACTCGTGAAAGTTTGGGAGAATTCGAAAAAGCTGTGGAAACACTCGCCTGCGGCTCGTGTTCCCACAGCATTTCTCGTTCCCCCAAACTTTCACTCGTGTTTCTATTAAGCAATTAGATTATGAGCTGGAGATTTCGTATCGCGTGAAGTTCACGAGGGCGCAGCCCGAGTCAGCCATCACGCATAGAAATCGAGAGCGAATAATCTAGTTGTTTTAGTATAAATCTACTAGTCGTTGAAAACTTTATCTAAATACTCTTCATAGACACCTCGAAAACGCAAAGAAGCGGCCGTCATTCTGTTAACGAGCGCACACTGCTACGCTACTCACTATCTATCACAGAATAGATAGTGGGTAGCGTAACCAATCGGAGAACGGCATTCGTGATAGAACGCTAGTAGATTTATACTAAAACTCGATAGAAACACGATACATGTTTTCTATTTCTTAATTGACAAGGGAGACAACTCTTTGCCCAAACGTTTTGAACACAATCCGAATATTCCCTCGAATCTCTAAATTTCGTTGCTTCCACGAAACCACACAAACACAAAACGAAGTCGAAAGATTTTTCTACAACTGGCCGAATTTGTTTTCGAATACTTTCACGACAGTCGGGGAATTTAAGCGTCTTTTGCAAAGTTTTTTTCTCAAATCACTTTTCGCAACATGATCGTTGCGTGTCAAACATAAACATGTTGTTGTCAAGAGAAATAAAATTAGGATGCAAATTCCATTACGTGACTTATCACTGCTTATGGTTTGGAAAGAGTGGGCTACTCCTGGGAGAGAGCCAATGCATTATTAAACAAAGACCCGTGTGCGTTGAGGGTACTGGTGGGTGGACGTTCTATGCTCACCCAGGGATGATAAAGGGCATATGATGAAATGATGGTTTGTTTTAGAGTATCCCTGAGCTCCGTTGAACCGGTACCAATCGCGTCATTCAGCGTGCGCTCAAGCTCCCCTCCATCTCCCACACGTGTTTTTTGACACGACAAATCTTTATAAACCCCTTCCCCGGTTCGCAGTTTTTCTTACGCGTCAGAAGTCGCCCGATCTCTGCACGGAAATGAAATGTCGCGGGTAAATACCTGAAGCGTTTTAGCGAGATTCCGCGTTTAAAATTAAGAAAAATTTTCAAAATTCGCTCAAATCTCGTTTTAACCCTCCAGGATGAGAAAAAATGACACCATTAAATGTTCAAGAGTCTTTATTCGGTAAATTACCCATACATTGAACGAATTTAATGTCAACTCCTAATCTCCATACAAACTCTTATATTTTAGCCACAGTTCTCCCTACAAACTCTTATATTACGCTTGCGTGACCTGTGATTGTATGTAAACCAAAAAATTTTTTTTGCAGAGCGCGAAAAGGCCTAGGTACGAGTTTAGCACTAGGTAGCGGTTGTCGCGTAAGAAATGACAAAAGTAGACAAAGGTGAATTGTACATTCTTTTCATTCCTTTATAATGTGATAACAGCTTTTTGGGCCGCTTAAGTTGTTATCCTTTTTACAACCATCCAGAGGGAATCAAGCTTGCAGCGACGGAGTTAGTCAGACTCCTAGAGGACTCGGGATCTGTTACCGCAAAACAATCCAACGGGAAGACAGAGAATACGCGGTTACTTGGGTCCAACCAGGGGCGGGGCAGAAGACTCCTGAAATTTTCGTATAGGCATCATCCAACAAAAAATGACGTCACATCCGGTTTAAACTGCGCTTCGCGGCTCGTTTCACAAAGCGAGAAAATGGCGTTTCAATTACTCGTGATTTCCCTCTATTTGTAAACCATCAGTTTCGTTTCATTTTATATTGAGTATGGAAGGATGTTGCAGACACATTACTTCGACTTTTGAAGCAAAAATTTCGGGAAAAGAGAAAAGTTTATTATTGTTTTGAAGCAAAATATCGGAGAGCCTTCCGTCATCGTCGGGCCAATTTTACACATTTTCAAAACTGGTGTTGTTCCGACTTTTGGTTCTTGTTGTTCGTGATTTAGTGATAACAATAAGTGCAATAGCCTATAATGTTAACAACAACCTGGATGAAGTATTGCTGGCCATAGTTTGCACTGTGTACCACGGGAACATAATTAACAGAAGCCGTTTAGCTCCGAAAGTCGCTGTCACCAGAGCTTTTGTTGCTCTCGGCTCACGTGTATTGGTAGAAGAGACAAGCTGGATCGCATGCTGAAGGTCAGTATCCCACATTCCTACATCTCTCGTTGAAGATTGTTGTTTTCGGTATCGGTATCGGTAGTTTGGGGTCATCAGTCTCTCTCTCTTCGGTGAGTGCTTTTAAAACGCCCAGTGAAAACTTGATTCACGGCATGGAAGCCTATGCCTCGCTGGATCGAAATTCGAGCAAGATTTTTAAGTTCTAGTCCTCTTTAAAAGTAATTAAATCAATTATTCAAATCCAAGCCATCAGAGGGAATCTGCCATTGAAGCTGCCCTAAGTTAAGGTCCTGTTTCTGGACCTTCCCCTTTGAAAATCGTGGGGGTGTTCTTTGAGGCAACACAGGTCCCATTTGTATGGTCTCGGGTACCCGGGATAACCCTCCCCCTGAGGCAACTTTATCAAGTGTTTGTATTAGAAAATGTAGCCCCTGTAGGCCGAGTAAAAGTTGACCCTGCATGATTATTCGTAACTCTTATTGAATAATCAAATGTGCAATTATCCCTCTTTGTTTAAGTTTCCCTCACTCATTTGATCACAGTGGGTTTTGCTGAGTTAATTTTCTCTTCTTTGATACAAATTGCTGCTTTAAATCTTAAATCTAGGCATTACGAGACACTCGCCATGCCGAGAGTTGTTCCAGTTAGGTGAGCCAAAGTGTTTATGTATACTCAAAGAAAAGTTGTTGGTTACTTTAGCTGCCAAGGCGAGTCAACTTGCCCACCTGAATTGTCTCGCCCCCAAGTCTGGTTCGTCATCCTCGTGTAAACGGTTGGTTGAATTTTGCAAAGAAATAAGTGAAAAGTTAGCTCTGCCAGGGTAACTCGGGAAAAGGGTTGTCTCTGGTACACAAGAGCTATTCTATTTTATTTCCATTTTCCCTCTTCCTCTTCCAACTGATTATGCAAAATATACTGTCCAAAATCTTTATGGGTACTGGTGTTTGAGAGTGTCATCTTTATCACTACTGTGGAATGTACCTCACCATACGGCCACCCCCGTTGACACAGCCACCTAGTTATTATGGCCACTCTATTCTGGCTTAAACAAAAGCTCAGTCGGTCATTTTTTTATTTATTAATTATACAGTCAGATTTTTGTGACCTGTTGCTGACCAGATTAACAGAATTCTGGCACATTGTAGGAGTAATTTATATACAATTTACAGCAAGCAACAGGCATCATTTTGTTAGTGAAGTCGCATGCATATATGTAACTCTTGATTATTTTGAGATTTTATCTTTATTATGTCATCAAGGCAATAATATTTTGATTCCTGCTCCAGCGGTAGGGGGGGGGGGGAACTCTCCTCTATGTGCTATATACAGCTGTGCAGCCCCAAAGGGTATGGTTATTCAGTCGTTTTGGTCATAAATACTCTAGGGTAAGGCTTTTGCCCTCTAGTCTTTAATTTGTTATGTTTTTTAGAATAAGCTACCTCAATTTTCATCATTATTGATAAGACCATCAACAAAAGTCCTTCAAAACTTATGTTTAGGGCAACTGTAGCAGTCACAACAGTCATAAATGGGGTAGGGAAAATCGCAGATTTTGGTCATAAATAGGTTAAGAGTTTAACTTTTGTGAAGAGGGCTGCACTGACCCCCACCCAATTTTTCTGGGATGTACAAAACACATTTTCTTAGCAGTTACTACAGTCTTGCTTTAGTAAATCAAAATAGTACTTGCTGCCAGGTACTTTATAAAAGTATAACCCCTCCAGAAGCCTTCACAAAGTACATGTAATATCAGGTGCTAACAATTTTTTTGCAGCTGATTAAAATTTGGTATTAAATTGTATTGAACTGGTGCAGATTTAATATACATTATATTTTGTCACACTTAGTTCACTTATTTTAAGACTACTCAGCAGCAACTAGTACCTCTTGTATGACCATGCAGTAACAGTATATTCCAAACAAAAAAAAAAAGTACATGTATATGTATTACTATCCTGCCTGGAAGAGTGTGTAGAGAGAGCACACAGTGCAGTGCCCTACTGTATGTCTTTAGTTACGTATAATAATCTTAAATTTAGAAGACTCATATTGATCTTAGAATTCACAAAAAAGTTGATTTCTTGACAACTCTCCTTTAGCTGTGTCACTTCATAATAAATTAGCAGTTTGGTATGTTGTAGCATAGAACTTTAATTAATTAAGTTATCGCACCAGTATCTGACAGAGGTCATAGGTTAGAATCCAGTTCACACCTAATTTTTTTTTCAGGCTATAATTTCACCTTTGTTTAAGTTGTGTATAGTACGTTGCAATGATCAATCACGTCTTTATAAGTTGATCAATGTATATATGTCCCACTGACTTATACTTCAACATTTTATCTTAAAGTTTGTTTATTTGTTTTATTGTGTGGTTCTATAAAATGTCCATACCCACCGCAAGGAGATTATTGGAAATTCCAGGGATGGGGAGGGTCTCAAAAGCCAAACTTTTTAAAGAAAAGTATTATTAAAAATTGGAATTTCCATAGGGATGGGATGGGGAGATCTCTGTTTAATAAATACTTAAATAATATGTACAGACCCATTATCTGATGTGAAGACTGTGCAACATATCCTGGCCAACGAGTTGCCAAGGTGTAGCATCCTTGTTATCAATTTCAAGGACCAAATTAAAGAAGATCAGCATGGTAGATGGGAGAGGGGAATTTTTCAAAATATCATAGACTAAAAATATATATATTTTCCAAACTCAATCATGTTAGTAGTGTTAGTGTCTATTTATTTATTTATTTGTTTATTTATTAATGAATACCTGTGAAGAGATAGTCATACATTCTTGCAACTATTCTGGGAGTCTCCCACATACCAGTTAGATCATCCAGTCCCCCAGGAAAGTTATGAAATTTATTGTCCAAGTAAACTACTGAACCATGGGCTCCAGTGGGGACAGTGCTATTACGATGCAATTTGCAGATGTGCTACATAATATGAACTTAACAGTTTTGTTACCATGGCAACAGACCGCATTTCAGACCTTCCCTGATATTCTAGGTTTTTCTGGCCACCTCATGGCCTTGATTAATGTTTTTCAAGCTGAAAATCACTGCATTATTGAAATTGGGTTAGAGGAGACTGGAAAAGATTGAGTTGCCAATTGGGAACATATTTTTATAGCCATATTAGTGTGTTGCCTGTAGAACTATAAGGCTACCAAGTTTCAATGATCTCTGCTGTATATACGGTTTGCACTTGATGTAATATTGGGTTTGGTGTATGACATCATCAGTCCTCTCATTTGCATATATTTTACACATTTTAAACTTAAATATCTCCAGAATTAATGCAAATATTTGTTAAGGTAAACAGCATTTGTAATCTATAGCGGAATTCTATTTGATACTCCTAAAAATTCTGAATCAAGGGGTAAACATTTGATGATAGTAGCATGCCAAATCATTGAGTTGAATTTATGCTGCTGATATTTACATGTACTGTAAGGTGTTGAAGAGAATTTTGGAGGGGAATTTGGTGTGTTTATTGAATTGCCAGAGGTTGGTTGGCTGGTTTTGTTATTGCTTTGTCATTATCTTCCATGTATTTTTTTTTAAAAGCAGAGTGCTTGGTGGCAAAAGCAAAACTGGCAATATTCTCACTTACCTGTGTTTCTAAAGTCATGTTTTTAGGTTTTTGGGGTCAATCTATTAGTAGTTGCACTGTCTTAAATTACAATAGAAAAGATGTGATATTAATTATGTAAGTTATACTTTGGTATTGTTCATACCAAAATTATAGTAAGTTTCTGGTTCAATGTTTGCCTCTGCATTAATTTGATTAAACTACTGTAGTTTATTTTTTAACGGAATTTAATTCTGTCAAAAGGGAGGTGGGAATCTGAGAACAATAGTGAACTAGACCAACAAATATGCAGAAATCTACCACCATTACTTTCATGGCTGAGTGGAGATGAATCTAAGTCAGACCAAAATTAGAAAAAAAATTACTGATTTATTGGAGGGTTGAAATGGGATCCTGGCTATGGGAGAGTAGGAATCGGGGCTGAGGGGGGTGGGTGGTGTGCTTGTGAATTTAAGAACCTCTCTGAAAGTGAAAACAAACTGTAGGTTTGAAAAGTTTAAAGCAGAGGTAAAAATTATACTTTAATATATCTTGTTTATTAAGGTGGTAATGAGCATAATACCCACTTAGGGTGAGTCATTGAAACAATGACATAATTTATGTTTGTCTTTTCTTAGGTGGTTACCTCCTGGTATATACACCCCACACAGGCATACAATGTTATGATTTAGATGATGCAACCTGCTTTCCCATGTTTAACATACACGTAAGAGTATTGATCAGTGGACCAGTGTACAAGTGTGATTTCTCTACTGATAATGAGAATTATAATAAACACACAAAGCCACTCTGGTGTGATTTATTTAATTATTCCTTAACGCTAAAGTGGACCAGTTAAACCAAAGGTTGCACTCTGTAAGATCAGGTGTACAAAAATTAAATAGAAAATTTCACTACATCAATTTTATTAATTAAGTATACTTCTCTGCAAAATATAGTTGGTATGTTGTTGTACTGGTAAGAATATAATTTGGAAATTTTTATGGGAAATGTTTCCATTTAAAAATGTAGCTCAGATGCCACAACTATAGTTCTCCTTTCTGTGGTGTTTTCTTTTGTGGTAAATTGTGAAAACAAATTATGTTGACCTACATGTAAGTTAAAAAAAATATACAAGTAGTAGCTCTTCTGAAAAAAAAAGACCATTTTCAAGATAAAAAAGTGATTTGTATATAAAATTTGAATTTTTGGGGGTGGGGACCTTTTCAGAATTTCCCTACAAAGGTCACAAGGTATAAGGGAAGAGGCAAAAATAGAATTTTAAGTGTTAAAACATATGTTTTCATCATCAGTTTGGGCCTCTCTGTGAAGCTGCATGGTATACTTGAGGATCATGTTATACCCATTTTAATTCAAAATACAAATGGAAACTTGCATTGACAATCACTTAATCTCTTGGCACTGTCTTGTTTTTTAATAATTGCCTTTTTTCACAAAACAATAATTTGAACATCTTTGTTTCACAAGCTGGGAGGGGGGGTGAAAGGGGTATTCTAGAAAGTTTTAAATGGAAAGGCCTTATCTCAAGGTCCATTACCCCTTACCCTTTTGTATACATTTGTACCATTTTGATAGAAATGGCACCTCTTTTGTCGACCTTACATTGCAAAAGGGTAAATGTACCCCTTTAACAAACCTATTTAAGAATACTGCATCCCTTTTCTATTCCCTTGGAAAGAAGTTAATAAATAATATTACAGAATCTCTTCATTCTGGCTGAGGAGAGTAAATGAGAGCTTTTCAACAACATTTTAGAACCAGAAGAATGGAATCCCTAAATGACAGATTTTCCTACCCTTTCATACACCTCAACTTGAGAAATCCCTATCATTAATTTTATACCTGAAGCCTGAATAAGGTACTCATCGTGAGCTGAGCCTCCCCATATAGGTCATTACAGAGAGCCTTTCCACATACACAAGTCAGGAACTCTTGACAAGTACTGTAAGTAGATGTTGGCTTTAAGACTGGTCTGAGCCAGCTTCTTCAGTTTTTTAGCACAAACTTGTTGCTCTCCATCAATTTCTAGTACAAAACCTTTTCTTTGCTGATCTGGTCCAAGGTCACAGACACTAGCATCACTCTCACGACACTGACTCTATCACTGTCACTCACAGTCCGATTCTTCAGTTTCACTGCACCACGCTTCATCATCACTTATCATGAGTTCATTAGCTTGTAAAATTCACCAGCCTGGCAGTGTCACTGTTGCTATTGCCTGTTCCCAGACTTCCTTTTATGGCTAGGTGTAGGGGCATGAAATTTCACTACTGTTTACGAACAATTTGTTTAGATGGCATATTGAAAGTGATGAATTACTGAAAATTGTCAGTATTGCTAGTGTTCTCTCATTTCCTTAGGGATTGAAATATCTTGATGTAAGATTACAAAGAGAAAGCACACTGAAATATAATGCACAATTTTTTAGTAACCTTTCAAAATGGGTTGCCAATATGACAGGGATTAATAGATGAGGAACTTGGTCTGCAAACAGGGCAAATGAGAGGGTTTGAAGAAATTAAAGGTGCATGCTTGACCTCAGTGGGGGGGGGGGGGGGTATTGGAACTTAGCGCTGCTGACGTCTAACACTGGTGAAACGGAAAAATAAATTTGATTATAAATGAGAGAAAACCACGACATGTCCAAATTACTTAATCGCCGTTAAAACTAATCCTCTTGCTTTTTTTTAAGGGGTTCACGGCCTGCCTGTAACGAAGCGTTTATCAATTAAGGGATTGCTTAGGGAAAACCTTGTTTAAGGTTCTTAACCAATCGTAACATATTTTATGGCATCAGTTTGAGTCATGAGCAAACACACGAGTTTGTGTTAGTGCAAGAAAGTTCCGCAAAGCGCGTTATGTGTGTGGGTCTATTCTTGCAGTGATACGATTAACAGCACTCAAGTACTCTCGAGTGTTTGGCAACAGTAAATTTTAAAAAAGACGCTTCTGTTAATAAGGTTCCCCCATGTCTAGAAACCTGTCATTGTGCATTTTTCTTAGTGTGATGCCAACCTAAGAGAATAGGATATTTGAATTGAGTGCAACTTACCTAGAATTCATTATTTCCACACAAACGACGACTCCTGTGGAATTCAGCGAGGAAGAAATGGCGACATTTCGTAAAAAACACGCCTTCAAAACAGCGTGTTTTTGAATAAATAATTACCCTTTCCTTCAAACAAACTGATATGACGAGGAAGAAGACAAAATTTTGTTTATCGTGGCCAAATAAAACGTTAAAAATATCCGGCCGATTGCAAAATATTACCATTTTACTTACTGAGAGAACGATTATGCCATGTTCAAATTTGATTTTGCCGTTCAGCGCTCTTTTTTACCGGATGTGACGTCATTTTTTGTTGGATGATTCAGATACACAAAAAGTGCCAGGCGTCGTAGAGTGTTCTCCCCCGCCCCTGGGTCCAACAGTAGAGTTTAATCCAACAACGCACTCAGAACATAACCCAATACGGGATAATGGTATCCGGCGTCCCACCACCGGGGGCGTAACCGAAGAGCAATTTACAAAACACCTGTATTTATGCTAGACTCTGAACAAGTGATCTAATATTTCGTTTAGTAATCCTAAACCCCTATTGGCTGCCAATGAGCTCATTGTTGTTCTAGGTTATTCCATCATAGGCAAGTGAGTTATCCTTCTTGTAAATATTAACTACTTACAACTTCAGGTGGTTCTCACTACAAGGTGTTACACGATAATACAGATAAACAGGTGGTTACCATGGTTATTGGACTTTCACTTAACTGCTAACTGTTGGCTTTTTATAGTTATGAATATCGGCAAATTCTCCCCTCACAATAACTCTCTTCCTACTCAACAAGATCGTGTGCTCCCTGTGGTCAATTTGTTCCGGTCGTTTCGTTTTGGTTGTTTCCAGGCGTTGTTTCGGTTCCGGTGGTTCCGCGGTTGAGTTATCAAAACTCACTTGTCTATTATATTTTCGCAGCGTAAATTTCACTATGTTGATAAAACACACATGATGTTAGTAGCCTTTTAACATTGCAATTGGTGAAAATTGTTGCAGCATCTCAGCACAAAAGATAACGAAAGAAATCATTGACTTGAAAACATCGACTCGGACTTGAAAGTGCACGCGCTGCACTATGCAAATGTACGCGTCAGACTTTCCTTTGAAAAACTTTGCGAACTCGCCAAACAAGCAGAAACAATAAGAAACTATCAAAAGCAGGTTTTGGTTATGATTAAGCATTGTTTGAGAGACTCAGAAATTAACTCGATACTAGAGTAGAGAGTTTTCTTACATGAACTTTATTGCTGCGGAGCGAGCGTAACGAGCGAGCAGCAACATAATCAGGATTTAATATTCATCACTTTTTACCAGAATGCGGGAGAGTGCACTGTGCCACTTTTTACCAGAGTGCATTGCTCCACGAACAAGACGAGGACGTCGAGCCGTCGTCCTTTTTTGCGTGGATTTCAGCATAGTTAATCCATTAACTATGATTCCAGTGAGAAAGATTAGTGGTTTTACCTGTAAAACGAAGGGAAGGAGATCGTGCTTGACTCTCACAACTCTTGCTTTTGTTCTTAATGCAGTATGTGAAAGTTTGTAAATTTGGACGATTAATTGTGACATCTTAATTTTAAACTTAGTATGTCATGTCTTAGAGGTCTCGCCTCCTTGGTCGAATTCTTAATGAAGAGAAATCGTCGTTACTAAAGCTTGTAGAATAATTAAAACAAACGAAAACCGTAGAACACGCTCATTTCATATATGCAACGATCTATTCCTTTTCATCCAAACATGAATTTAAGCAAAAGTTTTAGCATTTTCACACATCGCGATGGACGCCTCCTCGACACAGTCTCCTGTCAACACTCTAGAGACATTTAATGCGCACCAGTACAGAATTTATAAGTTAGATTTCTGCTCCTACAATTTCCACATATTTCGATTTTCCCGACCTCGTAAACGGGAGGTTGATGTGTATCATTTTATGTCCAAACATAGTTCAGCCGATCACTATGCGCTTTTTTTGTCACGATCCCTTGTCACACGTCGCCATCGATGCATCAGCATGCATGAAGTAGATGAATCACTGCGTAAAATATGTCACGACCAACATAATGTGCCGCAGCATTACTATCTTTTAAACACCCTAGTTCTTAGGATAATTCCTCAGAAATAAAACTTTCCCTGAATGTTCCCTACCAAGCACTGTATCGAAAAATACAATAAAAAAGATAGGTCACCGTGGTCGCTAAAGAGATAGGATGGGCCGATCTTACCCCATTTATGCCTAATCACGTGCGTTCGTTGGAAAAAAATCTCGATAGGTAGAAAGTACCAGGCGCATGGAACGATGTACTATATATTTTATGGGAAAATCACACAATTCTAAACGACAATGACTCAAAACGTTCCTCGAAACGTTAAAAAAATAATGAAATAAAAAAACAAGACAAAAATAGAAATATAATAAAATTTAAAAGTGAATTGAAAGAATAATTAAAAATACAAAAATAAATTTAAGAAATAATGAATAAAAAAATTCACACCGCCTGCAGTGGACCTTTCATATCGCAATCATTTCGCTCAGGGCCTCTTCATATGAGCCGAGTAACAGGCCTGGCTCGGTTACTGGGACGAATTTTGTGGTCTGTTAATACGGGAAATTTCAGCCCTTTCGACCGGGATGAAACTCAAGAAACAAAACCAAAATGGTGTCACACAAACTTGAGTTGTTCGCGACTCTCGTAGCTTTGGTGATCCGCGTTTTTCTGAAGTGGAAGTACATACAAGACAAAAGTTATCCATTTTGGCCGCTATGTTGGGAAAGCGAAGCTATTTTGTCAAAAAAGTTTCGTCCTGGTCACCCGGGCTGGAGTGTTCATATGGGAAAATTTTCATCCCGGTTACCGAGATCTCGGTCGCGGAAAAAAAAAGTTTATTTATTTATTTAATTTTTTTTTCACATTTTTTACTGCATCTGCCGGTAGTTTTGCTATGATAACAATGGACCACCATACTGTGCAGTGAACACTGAGGGAACTCACCGCCATGTTGGATGGTGGGCGGGGAGGGGGTGCAGAGAAGGAAAAATAGTTTTCCATTCCCTCTCGTCCGAAACTCCTTTCGCTCGTTATTTAGCCTCATTCCCACTAAACCCGCTACAAAGAAATTTGGAGGAAGAAAACCCACTCGCTCACAAAGCTACCTTAATCGAAATACATTATCCATTTAAACGGCATTCATTAAAGGGGGCTTACGCCCCTATGTAGCTGCCTGATTCCGATCAAAACAAGAGACATTTAGTCCGGTTTCTAATTATTTCGCCTACGTTGTGACCCGCACGAAAAAGATTTTTCTCGCGGCCTCGCCATTCGTACCTTCGAGCTTCAGCCAACCCGAAGCATCGAGCCGAATGAGCGTCAGGAAAAACTTTTGGAAACCCAGGATAGGTTGTTGCTATCAACTTGAATAAGAGTAGGAGTTGTTATGACATGCACCGTCCTCGAATAAGCGAGGCCCTTGACCAAGCACCGCAATAAAACGTCAAAACGCTGTATTTTAATAAGCAAAGGGGTGCTTTTTCAATGATTAAGATTTTGTGAAAAGAGTTTTTGAGGGCAAAAATTCGCGCGTGCGAATTTTGCAACGATCTTTCAACCGGGGCCACCGGAGAGTTCTCAACCAATCAGGTCCCGTCCACACAATGCCGGAGGAATTTGAGAACGGAGGTTTCACTCTGAAAACTAGACTTTCTAAAAGTCAGTTTCCAATAACTTTTCCCTGGCCTGATGGTTGCTCGAAAATTGCCCTCTTGCTTCGCTCGAGGGAGATGAATAGGGTAAGGATTAAAGGGAGACTGTCACGATATATTTGCTCAAAACTGTTATAAATTTTCGAAATGGTCCCTAAATTTATGTAATAAGAATTGATTAGATCTAACTAAATGATTAAAAGCAATTTCTCGAAGAAAGTCCACACTGCAGCAACATTTTAACAAAATTTCAACGATTTTTGAGCCAAACTTGAACCTTTGAAAAACTGACATCCTGACGCTTTTTCAAAAATCCATATCACAATCCGTTTCCATCCTCGCCATCGTTAGCCATCCTCACTTCCTAATGGGTTCTAATCATTTGTCGAGTACTGCTCTACAAAATAATACCATTATTGTTCAGCTTCCAATGATCGATATATGTTTTTGAGATTTCCAAAATCATGCTATTTAAAAATGGTGACAGTGTCCCTTTAAGCAAAGGTCGACTTGTGGCAAGTCTATCTGAAAATGCATCAAATGTTTTCCGTCCGGACTACGCCGGAGGATGATTTAAAAACCGACGGCAATTACCGTCACAATTTTGGATTTTACGTCGTTTTACGTCTTCTCCAGGAGGACCAGGAGGACATATACAACCAGTTAACCACTAACGGTTGATCTTCTTGTCTTCTGTAGCAGCAATCTAAAAAATTATCTGTGTGGGATAATTGTCCGATTTTAAATTTAGCTCGAAGGAAAAATCCAAAGGTGCTCATTTGTGCTTGGCACCAAAAGATCCACGAATATCCAACTGGAGTTCCTCGTCAAGGTAAATAAACCACTCCTGAAGAAAATTTGAATGAAGACAGCTCCTTCGATCCGTGTGGTCCCTGTTCACTCTGAGAAAATTGCACGATAGCATGCAGTTCAAATCCTGTCTCTTGACATTGCTGAAGCTTACTCGATCGTGTCTATAAACACACTCGACTGATCACGAGTCACCACAAGTGAAAATACACATGTCATATACACATATTCTCGCAGATGGATTGGTTCTTACTTACGACGACAGGAGGACAGATGTATAGATGACTTCATTAGCATTTGTTTTTTTGTTTCTTTATAAGCCGCGTGTACATGTCTGTTAGATCACAGAAGACGTCAAAATCTGGTAAGAACATCAGTGACACACACAGCTATCGCCTCGTGTGCCAGTCGAGGCACAGATGTGTGCCTCGACTGAAGGTGGAATAGATCTGAGAGGGGGGGGGGAGTTGGTATGGAATCCTGACAGGGGAGGGTAAGGTTTAGTACTGGGGGTGGGCAAGTGGTGTGTATGTCTTAAGAACCCCCCAAAAATAATAAAAAAAAGTGGTTTGAAAGATTAAACCGTCCATTGAGGAATACCCGGGGCATTCACTTTTACCGTCAGTGAAATGCAGCGAAAGCGCCGACTTGCGAGGAAAAAAAACTCACGCACTTGCAGGAATTTTTTTAGCAACTGGAGCTTTCACAGGATTTTTTTCGTACTACTGAAGTCAAGTCACAACATGATATTAAGCGATTGAATTCATACCTTCTTCGACGTCAGTTGTTCAGCCTGCATGTTTTCTGCGAACATGCAACTTGAACCCAGTCTTCTAAGAGGGGTCGCGAACCATGAGTGAAATCCCCCCAAAATCCCGCATCGTATAGCGAAGCCGTGAAAAAGGTGCAGTCCCCTACTACCGGGAAACCTAAATCGAGTGAAAACCCCCGGTTTTCCCCGAGTATCCCCTAATTGGGGGAGGGGGGGGGGGGTCAAATGACTGTTTATTATTTTGTCAGGTTCGATCGCGCTGTCCTGAAAGCAGTTTGCTGGTACCCATTTTATAGGGTGCTTAAAGGTTGAGTGGAGAATATGGCATGTAGAGCGAAAACTTGGTCAAACACCATGACAAGCACCATGCAGCTGCTAGCTGAAGATCATTGCAGCTGAAAACTACTTATTTGTTGTCGGGTGTTATTTTCCCCTGATGCTGAGCTTTGAAAATAAGAATTGCAGCCAGGGAACGTTCACGCCTTATTTTCGCGAAAGTGAATAAGCTAATTTCATTTATTTATCTCTTTAAGGACCATGGCTAATGTAATGGGCTATTTCAGTGTCTCCCGTCGTTTACTTCTGTCTCTATAGCAACGACGTAATACGCAAACTCGCTGGCGTAGAACAAACAATAGCTGTTAGTTACTTGGCGTTTCCTAAATTTATGTGCTGGCTTTTATCGCGTTTTACACGCATCTTTGAAGATTTCTAGAGACGATTTTCGCATCATCTTCGTAAGCAATGACTCTTTAGGTTCACGGAAACGGGAAGGCCATGCAAAGTAAGTATTGAACTGGTTCACGTGCTTCATAGTTCCGACATGACACTCTCTCCATAGCGTTCCAAATTAGCACGCGTTGTGCAGTTCATACTTTTAATAATGTTTTGTTTTCTTTCTACAGAATACCGTATCCTCGGGAAAAAAGGAGAAGGCACCTTTTCGGAAGTCCTAAAAGTTCAGGACATTCGAGATGGGACTTATTTTGCTTGCAAGAAGATGAAACAACGCTATGAGACGTAAGAATTCCTGTCAGATATGATTTTCTGTAACCCGCACGTATTCATGCCCTAAAACATTACAGAGTTTTGTTTTATAAAGCACCTTCATAATTTATATTTATTGTTTTGTGTTTTTTAATTCTTTGTAGTAGCTGTCTTATTACATTTTGTATTAATCGTTTTATTCGTTGTTTTTTTTCCAGTATTGATCAAGTGAACAACCTGAGAGAAATCCAAGCCATGAGACGACTGAGTCCGCATGGAAATGTGGTTGAACTCAAGGAGATTATCTTGTAAGTAAACATCTGTTGCTAGATAGATATTAACGAACTCGAGCTTAGAACGGGAGAGTTCAGAGTAAGCTAAAGCTTGTGATTCGTCTTTGATCGCTTGCGGATCGAGTTTCGTAGTTCGTGATCCGAAGGTTTATAGTTACATGCAAACTGAACGCAACTCGTAAGAAATCAGCTAGCTAAACATTGCAAGCAGCAAAGTTTGTACATGTTTTTAAATACGTGCCGCTATATGTTATTTGGGATGTTTGAAAAATTTATTTCACTTATTAAAGCTTGCATGCAGAGATGGTTCACCGACCGCACAGACCGGAAAAACAAAATATCATTAGCCTATCTTGGGCTATATAAACGATTGCTCTTATCTTTTGTTTTGTGATCTGCGGCGTAATACTCTTGTTGAAAAGGTCCTAAGAATATTTCATTTACTGTCGGCCCCAAAGAAATTGGAAACATGATTGATTTGATTATTATTTTGGAATTGAGATATTCATACGATACTAGGAAACAGCCGGCTATATTGTCTTATTCATGACTGTTGTCAAATGTAATGGACACTGATGGATATTACCTTGGGACTTGTTCCTCTTTTATTGGTTGGTTAATAATCTTTTGCAAACAATAGAAAGCTCAGTAGTATCAACAGAGAATTTTATGTTCCTTCCTTGAGAATTTAGGAAGCGTGTGGTTGCGTACTGTACAATGTCCATTTAATTTTCTTTTGTCAGCTTAAATCAAACCAAATATGGTGCTAGTTTGTCAAAGTTTGAAAGCTTGACCTTAATGTACAAACAAAATTTAGTAAAAATATATTTATTCTTGCACTGACTTTATTTAAATATGCCACTCCTGATAATTGATTGCCATTCACAAATTTCATTTGAAGCCAAAGTTTCAACATGTTTAAAAGCTTTTTGTTTGAATGAACAATAAATTCTATTGCTTGCTGATTTTTATTACCTGAATTTCTGACATAGAGTTCTCTCTCTGTTCATTGTTTTTTCTTTGTTGCGTTGTTTTCTGCGAATATTTAGTCGCAAGGGTGACATTGCCATTATATCTATTTTTCAGGTTACTTGTAATTTTTATTTCATCATCTGAAAATTCGGACAGAAAACAGTACAAAGTCTACAGGCTCTGGTTTTTAAAAAAAAATGTCAAATGTGAACTGAAGTTATGGTGTATATTTAGATACAGTTGAATCCTACTCTGCCTTAGACAGCGATTCCCTTGAGTTCTCTTTCTGATAAATGAGAGACACTTGAGAGGAAACCTCTGCTCACAATCGCTCTTTTGTTTGATCCGTTACTGTCCATAAACAGTGATGAATATGTTAAGAGTACTGGTTTTTGTCAAGTTTGACAGATAGAATTAAAACTGCTGTCCATTTGTGAGACTGCCATCAATATCTGCTACCCTGTAACTGGTTAAAAATGACAACGGGCAACACTACACTGACATGGTTTTGTCGCATACTTCTCAAATTAAAAACTTGTGTCCAATGAATAATTGCCATTCTTTGATCTTTTGCTGTTCACACAGTTCCAGAATCTATTGTTGTAATATGTATTAGCTTCAACAAGCTAGTCTAGTTATTGTAAAAATGAAATAAACAGGCTAGATACCTAAACACAGTTTTGCTAGATCTGTTATACTTGAAATCAACTTCACCATGGTTATGTCTCTGTCTCTGTGTGGGAAATACAATGCTTTAATTAACACAGCTATTGATTATGTGTAACCAATTTTATTGAATTTCTATTTTTGACTAAGTGAATATTTAATGTAGATATAAACGTAAAACATACATGTATACAGGAAAAGCCAGCTAAATATATTAAAACTTTTAAATAAATAAATATCTTAATTGACTTTTTTCCTGGATGGTGCTTCTCAGGGCCAGTAAAAACAAACAATGAAACTGATACTGTTAATGAATGTAACATGGTTAAGAATCCCAGATGGCAGGAGGAAGACCAGTTGGCTATTTTTAAGCATGGCAGAGGAATTGAATTGAAGTCTGATGCCCTAACCATTTGACTATGCCACAGCCTTTTAATATTTAATATTTAAACAACTGGATGCTTAGGCTATAGGGTGAACCTTTGTAGTCAGGGGCTGCCTGTCCACATCTTATCCTATGGTAAGCGAAAAAAAAGAAAGCACTTTGAATTGCTAACTTCTCAATTGCATTTTTAATTTTAAGTGACAAGAAGAATGGAGCGTTGGCTTTGATTTGTGAGCTGATGGATATGAACTTGTATGAAATGATACGAGGTATTGAATGCTAGTAAAAATTGTTTAATAGTTGTACTGTATTTTGAAGTTGCCTATTTAACATTTTGTTTGTTCCCAGGTAACCTCTAAAAGGTGAAGTTGCAAAGTTACAACACATTAAATAGGTATGCTCTTGTCTTCCCTTTAGGACGACGACACTATTTATCTGAAGTTAAAGTCAAGAACTATATGTACCAGCTATGTAAATCTATTGACCATATGCATAGGTAAGATACTTTGTCTTTCAGGAAAGTAAGTTATACATGTGAACAGGAGATACATATTTGTGTGTGCTGTAGTACTCTACATTGACAAGAGATAAATTTTTGTATCCAGCATTTTTCTTCTTGAAAAATCATCCTTTGACTAGGCAATATTTTATGGCATGAAATGTGGCAGAATGTATATAGGAGGAGCACAAACAGTGTGTCAAAAAGTAAAACCTCTTAGGAACTGCCCAGCAGACTCATAGCTCTTAACACTAACTATGGTTTCTGTAGCATGAAGCTACTTGGAGTACAAGCATATTGCTACTCCCTATAGATGGGATGTTAGTCCCTCACAGGTTACTGCTCAGCCTTCTGTCAGGTTGCTCCAATAACTCACCAGTACCCATTTATATTCCTGGGTGATAAGTGTCACTGTGAGTGTGAAGTGCTTTTCCCAAGAACACAACACAATTGTGCTGTCAGAGCTGAAATGAAGACCACCTGATCGGGAGTCCAGCGCACTAAGCATTAGGCTATCGTGACTCTCACACAGCGATGTGTTAAACCAGTCTCAAAAAGTGCAAGTAGTAACATATTTGTTTTACCCTTTCACACAAGTTATGCTTTACTGTCTGCAGTGGGATGATAAATAACATACATGTATTACCAAAGAGGCATTGGACAAGTGTATTGCTTAACTTGTTTCATGGAATAATCTTTTTATTTTATTTTAATGTAGGAATGGAATATTTCATAGAGATGTCAAGCCAGAAAATATATTAATCAAGGTGAGTTTTTTAGTACCCAATACAATGAATCTCAATATCTCAATTGAAATAGTAAAATTAAACAAATGTGTTGATGTAACATGGCCAAGTTAGTTCACCACATAGTCAATCATTTTGATAAACAATTAACATGTGGTATATATACATTTTAGAAGTATTTTCATTTGCTCCTGAAATATGTAAGCTGCAAAGTCCCTTCACAAAGTTGTGAACCGAAACAGTTTTTGAACCCCAATTTTTTTCTGATAACATTCTATCCCCTTTCCCTTAAAGATGCTCAATTAGAAAACCAAAAAGTCCTTTGCTTAAAACTTAATATGTGTTAAATGCTTTAATTTCAGGATGATGTTGTAAAACTTGCAGACTTTGGATCATGTCGTAGTGTTTACTCAAAACAGCCTTACACAGAATACATATCAACAAGATGGTAAGGTAGTGGTACTTAACCAGTCCTTATAAGGATGGGAAACACACCCTGCTAATGTTGCATGAGAAAATGTTTTAACAATCTTCACTGGATCAACTGCAAGTTTCTGTCTAAACAAAGAATGAATCTACAGTGATAAAATGGAACAACTCATTTCCTCTGAACCACTCTAAAAAGGGGTTTGAAGGATGGTTGTTGTACATGGAAGAAAAGTCAGGGCTGTCAATAAGGGCCATAACCTATAACAGCTGCTATGACTGAGTATGTTTGATGGACCCTCGAAGTTGATACAAATCACCCAAAAAGATACAAGTTTGCTACTGGTGTGAAGATGAAGGCTACTGGTGAATCAAAACTTAATGATGGCCCTGAAAGTGACTGGCTAGTTTGAACTGTAATGAACATCCTCATTAACATGCTGAAGACCTGAACTTTATTACATACTGTCAGTAGTGCTTTCACACTATCTATGACAATTTCACAGCCCAGATATTGCAAAGCAGACATTATAAGGCATAATGCTTGTGCTGAATCAGTTTTTACCCGTGTGAGTGTTGGATGTCTCCCACATTGGTTTATTGGATTTTCTTGTACAAACAGTGTTGTAACTTAATGATAGTATAATCACCATGGGTCCAGCCACTGACCAGACCTTGTCATTGTGTTGGTGTTTGGTTTTAGGTATCGTGCTCCTGAATGTTTGTTGACTGATGGTTACTATACTCACAAGATGGATATGTGGAGTGTAGGATGTGTGTTCTTTGAAGTATTGAGGTGAATAAGTTTTTAAGGTTGAACGTAAGAAGATGTAGAAATCACTCAATACAAGGGGACAGCTGAGTTGCAGCACATGTATAGTCATGATCAAATTATCACATGTTACTGTACCTGCATGCTTCATTTCTTCATGCTCATGATTAAATTAGCTTCATTGTTATGTTTTTTAAAACTGTTTTTTTAATGTTAGGTAATTATTTGTTCAACGCAGGGACAAGTTGAACAGTATTGTTATAATACAATTTTCTTTTAGACCTAACAATGATGTGCAAAGACAATATGCATACTTAGAGATAAAATATATTGGAGACAGTAAGATATTTGTCTCAAAGGTTACAAGCTTTATGGCAGGGCTCATAAGAACTGGTCGCCAGTGGGTGACTCAACTTTTCTTTTGTTAACCTTTTAACTTCAAAAGAAAACAACCTTACTGGTGGATGAAAGATACAATTCATTCGAATAGATATAACAAAACAAACCTGCGATTCTTTGATCGCCATGTTTGATTCTAAATAGTGCATGCACAGAGTGAATCTATCCTTTTGCTTTGCTGGAAATGATTCTCTCACATCGGAAAACTTCCAAATGGCTGACCATGTTTGAAATCGCCTTATAATGCATTGCAAACCCTTGAGCACTGAGTACGTCATGTATACCTATGGTTGTATCTCTTCTATTTAACTTTACGATCTGGTGACTATAAGTTTGCATTTGGTGACTATTTTTTACCACCCAGTCACCAAATGGTGACTTGAGGATCTTTTAATTTCGAGCTCAGTATAGACATGGCATGCTTCAGCTTTGTTCTGTAATCAAGTGGATTTTCACACATATTGTTTTAATCTCATCTTCCTCTTTTACTGAATATCTAATTACAGTGTGTTTACTGAAACCGGGGCCACCCAGACAATGAAAACCAATCAGATGGCAGAACTGCAACAATAGATCCCAACATTTTCAAATCCAGCCAATCAAATGTCCGGTACAAAACAATGAAATCTCAACTAGTTTGTTGTGATGCTAAGGCGGTGTCACTTAATAAATTGTCAAGCTCAAGCCATTAGTAGTTTCGGGTGCTTGTGGCCATGCTTGTGGGTTTAAGAGAAATTATATGCTGCACTTTCTATGCAGGGGTCGTTGGTTGGTTTAGAAAATACATGAAAAGAAAAGCTGCGTAAGAGTGTGACTCGTAAATATATATTGCCAGCAGAATGAGTGGTGCAGGGTTTGAATAATCTGAATAATGTCGTGGCTGTTTAAAAGAAACCTTTCAAATGGTCTCTGAGTAGTTTTGCATGTGCACAGGTTCGAAATGTCCTAATTGGAAAGGGATTATTTTTGAAGTAACCGAAAGAAGCTGAAAGCAAACTTCAAGCAGGAGAAATGAAAAGTTAACTTGATACAAAAATGGAAGTGTAACCTGAATTCTTTGTTTGAAATTTTTTCAATTTTTCCACCCAGGGGAGGTTCCTATGCATGGCGCTATTGTTTTTTGTTTTTCAGTGAGTGATTTTACACACTGAAGCTTTGATATAGTACAATGCGGAAAAAAAATTGTTTGAATTTTCCATGAAGATGTTATTTCAATACACTGATAACCCAGAAAGGGAACTCAAACTCTGAAATGTACAGCTGCTGAGACAGTGAACACGATGGTTTTTCCGAGAACTGCATGGTGGATAACCAAAAGCCTTGTAAAAATAGAAACACACACAGACAACAGGAGGGGAATCTATTTTGTAAAAAAATTTTTAAACAACCATAAAAGTGAGGCCGTATGTTGACAATGGAAAACTGTCAATCTAATGAGTTTACTGGCACACTTGTCAATGTAAAATCTAAAGTAAAGTAACGCAATATTTTCTAATGCGAAAGTAGTAATGACTTGAGCCTGACAATTTATTAACAGACACTGTAGTTGCGTAAGCATCACAACAAACAAGTTGGGATTTCATTGTTTTGAACTGGACATTTGATTGGCTGGATTTGAAAATGTTGGAATCTATTGTTTCAGTTCTGCCATCTGATTGGTCTTCATTGTCTGGGTGGCCCTGGCTTCAGTTAACGCACTGTAAGATGATGTTACACAAGCCAATTTTTATTGCAACGTACCTTATGTTAAAAATCTATATTGTGTAATATGGCACATAGGGTGAATTTTAATGTAACATTTTGTTGCTGCAATGTGTTGCAGGTGTTTTTTGAAATTGATTGAAAACCTGTAAAATTGTTGCCCCAATTTTGGATGTTGGGTTAAAAAAAGTCTTGTGTAACATACCATGCTGACCATTGGTGCAATAAAGTTGTATTAAAAGTTGTTTTGTGTAACATGGATTACTATGATTATCAGTTGAGTAAAGATGGATGGAGATGGAAGTTTGGTGACCAGGTTTTAATGTTCAAATGGTGTTGTTGCCACAGGCAAGGACTCTGTTTCCAGTGGCTACCAGTCAGCTTTTGATGTCATTAGCAGGAAAGCATGCAAAATTGTAGACGACGGCCAAAAATTTGTCACCAAAGCTCTGTCGCATCTTACTCAACTGATGATCGTAGTAAAAATCGGCATAAAAGTTGGCAGTAAAAATTGGCTTGTATAACTTCACCTTTAAGTTTATTTTAACTCTTACCTAGAGCTGTTTTTACATCTGCATCTAATACTGTGTAGAATATTTTGTGATTGTAACTGTTGATTGTATGTTCTTTTTAACAGCTTACATCCTCTCTTTCCTGGTTCTAATGAAGTTGATCAGATTGCCAAGATTCATGATGTCCTTGGAACACCATCACCAAACATTCTTAAAAAGTTACAAAAGTGAGTTGTCCTTTGACGATGACATTAACATTTCATAATTGAAGGGGTGAGTGCAAAACCATGCTAAGTGACGATTTGGGTGAAAAAAAAATTTTCGCGGAAGGGCTTGAATTTTTGCATGTGGTTTTCAATGTAATAGAAAAACGCGGCCCTGTATTTTTGTCGCTGGTTTTTGCTTCGTTTTCGAGTTATAACGTATGCAAAAATACTTGGCTTTTCCTAGCCATGTCTTTAGGAGTTTATTTGTTGAACAGCAAACAGGCAGACTGTTTATAGTGTATGAAGTCAAAATCAAATCTCACAGCATATACAGAGCGGAAATCTGGGAACAGATTGTTTACATCGGCTATTGTGACGTGAGCACAACACGTGAATCGATCGAGCGGCAAACGAAATACCATCGAACTAAAAAGAGATGTGCCGCATTAGAGCTCTGTCAACTAATATCTTAAGCATTGTGTTAAAGTACCTTGTGTGCCTGCCTGGTGGTTGAGAGGCATCATAAAGCCTCGATAAACCCGTAAGTCATCAGCACGTTTTAAAGAATCAAAATGTGTTCTGAAACTTCGAAGGTAGCTGATATACCGTAATCGTGTTATCGGCGTTCGAAGTCAGATCGAGCCAGGCAGCAAAGTCCAAGAGCAGTTCTTGCCCAAGAAAAATACCCTCTCGTGAGTTGTGGCCCATTTGCCAAGCGTTGCTAGTGTCAAAGTTTGGAAAGCGAGAACTGGTTTTAGAGTGATAAAATTTGTCTTGTATCGACCGCTATGTTTTCCCGCGCACGAGGTGTAAAGACCCTTCCCGGCATGCATTGCGATGACGTTCTGCTCGCGTTTCTCGAACTGGTAACTAGATTGTTTCGGCTTTTTTCATTTAAAGATAATAATGGCCAACAAGTAGCGATCGATTGTAACATAGATCTGTGATCCAGGTTGCTTTGATTTTATTTCATATCGGCATGATTTGTAGTGTTTTGAACTTCTGGGATCAGCGGACATGCAGATGTATGGAGACCCGTACGTTGCGCAGAAGGGTTAATTTGTTAAACTGTTAGGCGGTGCGTGACATAAAGCTACGATCGCGTTTGTCGAAAAATATGTATTTATCTCGTGATTTTTAGCCATTTAAGACGTTGCTGTATTTGGAAAAGTGCTTATTTGATGTTTATTTGTTCAGTGCAGATAGTCATTGTCCCAGATAACCAAAGTAAGTTCCAGATGTTAACACTATTTTCCGGCCGCCATATTTTACCTATTTAAACCTGAAATCAACATTTTTGAGCTTATACGTTGCGTGAAATTAACATTTTGCTGTTTTCTAAGTGAAATCAACATCCTTGCCGTCACGCGTTAACGTGAAATCAGCATTTTGACCTATTTAGACCTGAAATCAACATTTTTGAGCTTATACGCTGCGTTAAATCAACATTTTGCTGTTTTCTAAGCGAAATCAACATCCTTGCCGTCAAGCGCTAACGTGAAATCAGCATTTTGACCTATTTAGACCTGAAATCAACATTTTTGAGCTTATACGCCGCATGAAATCAACATTTTGCTGTTTTCTAAGCGAAATCAACATCCTTGCCGTCGAGCGCTAACGTGAAATCAGCATTTTGACCTATTTAGACCTGAAATCAACATTTTTGAGCTTATACGCCGCGTGAAATCAACATTTTGCTGTTTTCTAAGCGAAATCAACATCCTTGCCGTCACGCGTTAACGTGAAATCAGCATTTTGACCTATTTAGACCTGAAATCAACATTTTTGAGCTTATACGCTGCGTGAAATCAACATTTTGCTGTTTTCTAAGTGAAATCAACAACCTTCCCGTCACGGGTTAACATGAAATCAACATTTAAACCTTTTTTGACCTGAAATCGACATTTTTGAGCTTTTACGTTGCGTGAAATTGACATTTTGCTGCTCTCTAAGAGAAATCAACATCCTTGCCGTCGCGCGTTAACATGAGTCAACGTTTTAACCACTTTTGACCTGAAATCAATAAATTTGAGCTTATATAAGTTGCGTGAAATTGACATTTTGCTGGTTTCTAAGTAAAATCAAAGTCCTTGCGGTCGCGGCGGGCCGATCCTTTGTTATAATAAACCGAGGCGAGACTTCGACTTATAACAAAGGCTTGGCTTGGCTATTATAACAAAGGGTCGGCTCTGTTTATCATAACAAAGGCCCGGCTTCGTTTATTTGAAGACCTCGGTGGGAAAAGGGCGCTAGGTATTTTAATCAAAAGTGAACTTTGTCGAAAACGCTCCAAATTTCCCATACAGTTTTGTTTAGGTATGTTTAACAATGTCCCGTAGTTTTTCCGCTAAGCTTCGCTTCGTTTTCGAGATATTGCGTATGCAGAAAAACCACTCGGTTTTCCTAGCGGCGTCTTTATAAACGAAGCAAAAACCAGCGACAAAAATACAGGACCACGTTTTTCTATTACATTGAAGACCGCATGCAAAAATTCAAGCCCTTTCGCGAAAATTTTTTTTTTCACCCAAATCGTCACTTAGCATGGTTTTGCACTCACCCCTTCAATTCTTTATTTCTTCATTGATTTTTTTCATTTTGGTGTAGCATTAAAAGGTTAGGGCTTAATTAGTCTACATTGGCAGTAGTTGTTACTGATCAGACACCACCTAATTAACAAGACCATCACCATTATGTTTGCAAGTTACAATATGATAAATACTATTGACACTTAAAGTGTTTATGACACGAAAAATATTTTTTGCTTATTTGAAAGGCCCTTCAAAATACAGAAGAATGACGTTTTTCTTTTTGAAATATCTTTTTTCGTTTTAGAAATATTGACGTTTTTCTATTATGCAAATTAGATCAGTGATGACGTCATATTGTTTGCAACTAAAAATGGTAAAATACTGAATAAACGATATCTCTAGGAATATTGAAGCAGTGTTCTTGAAACTTGGCACCCCAAATGTACATCACAAAAGAAATAAAATGATACCCTTAGTGGTGCTGCCATAGCAACTCTTTCGGCTCCAGTCTCTTTCTGTCAAAAAAACAAACATCACCATTTGCAACCTCGAAAGTGAGACAAAGGGTTCTACTTGGAACAGACATAGTTCCCATATTGTCTTAACTCCCATCATTATATTGGGTGGGGTAGATGGTTCTTGGTTTAAGTCAAAAACTGGGAATTTCAGTTTTTATTAAGACAGCTCCAGCGGCATAACTGTTGTCATAGCAACAGCATTAAGGGTGTCATTTTGTTTCTTTTGTGATGTACATTTGTGGTGCCAAGTTTCGAGAACACTACTTCAATATTTCTAGAGATATTGTTTATTCAGTATTTTACCATTTTTAGTTGCAAACAATATGATGTCATCACTGATCTAATTTGCATAATAGAAAAACGTCAATATCTCTAAAACGAAAAAAGATATTTCAAAAAGAAAAACGCCATTCGTCTGTTTTTGAAAGGCCTTTCAAATAAGCAAAAAACATTTTTCATGTCATATGCACTTTAAATTAATTAATTAATTAATTCATTCATTCATTCATTCATCCATTCATTCATTATTCATTCATTCATCATATACAAATCATTCTGTAACTTTAAATTTTTTCCATAGATGATGTTATGTGCTGTATAATTAGCATAACATATAATTCTTAAACTAATGACATCCATATGAGTATTCAAGACTTTGCACTCTTTGCAAATGGAAAAAAGAATTCCACTAGACCAAAGCTAGCCTCTAATAAATTAAAAGTAAATTACTTTAATTTGAGCTACTCAGTTTATTTTACATACCCTATTTTACTTACTTTGTGTACTCATTGTATACCTTTGTCTTGCAGTAAATCGCGTAGCATGAATTTCAACTTCCCACCAAAAACAGGGACAGGCATCAGTAAACTGCTCCCACATGATCATGTCTCTAAGGAGTGCATTGAACTTATTGAGCTCATGTGTGCTTATGATCCTGACGAAAGGTAATAAATGAAAATTAATAATTGTAATATTTTACCCTGTTTTAATCCTGAAAGTTAAACAATCTAAATGATTGTGCAGTCTGAGTACTGTAGTGAATGGTGGAACATGCACTTAATGCCAAAATATAGCATGCATGTTTTATTACTAACAATTTACGAGCAACAATTTCTGCATTCTTATTGGCCAAGACAGCATCAATTAATCCAAACCAGTACAGAAAAGTACATATTTAGTGTAGGAAAGTAAAATTCTGTGCAAAATGGTGACATGGAAAATGATTAACAGAAATGACAGCTTGATGCAGAAACAAGCTTAATAAACAAAATTGCAGACAGACACAACATTCAGACAATATAGCTACATCATAATGCAAAGACTTAGAATCAAAGCAAAGTGCAAAGCGTAATTAAAATTACTAGTTGTCATGTGATGTGGAAGATAAGAAAGACATTAAATTAAATGCCATAAGGACAAAACACAAGCAGACTTCAACATAGACTTGAAATATACAACAGGCAAAAACTGCAGCATTGTGTAAATGGAAAATCTATGGTTATATTATACTTAAATAATTAATCAATACGTTGAAGTGAAATGTGGATAATGACCTACTTAACAGCCTAAGAACCAGTAAACTCTTACTTTTGAAGGCAAAAGCTGCAAGCTGAATATACTTTTATGAAAGGAAAAAGCTTACTAGAGACTCTAAGCTTATTCAGTAACAAAATAGGCAGTGGAAATATAGCCCATGTAATGCCCTGTGAAGTCAGGTTCCAATATGGAGTTATAAATGATTGACCTGTGGTGAGAAAAACTGTTTGGGAGATTTTCCTGGGCTGTGTTTCTAGATAGCATTTGGTTTAAGCAGGACATGTTGGAATGACAGTGAAGTGTTCTCTGCTCTGAGCATTGATAAACACAGCCTTGACTTTAACAAACCCATCAAAATTAGCTAAGCTTAGAGAACTATTATGACTACATTCTGGCCATTACTCATAAACAATGTGAACTCAGTTAAATGACCTTGCTCTCCATGAGTTCTCGTAGCTCAGTGGATAGAGTGCCCGCCCAGTGTTCGGGAGGTCATGGGTTCGATTCCTGTCGGGGACTCAGAATTTTTTCTTTGTCCCACGCTCGTGTCATGTTGATTAATTCACCTTCACATTTCATTACCGAGCTTAAAATTCACCATCTTTATTAACTTATCACTCCTCACGATGAATTCGATAGCGATGATCCTAGCAGTATGCAGGACACCTATCATATATGAACTCAGTTAAATGACCTTGCTCTCCATGAGTTCTCGTAGCTCAGTGGATAGAGTGCCCGCCCGGTGTTCGGGAAGTCATGGGTTCGATTCCTGTCGGGGACTCAGAATTTTTTCTTTGTCCCACGCTCGTGTCATGTTGATTAATTCACCTTCACAATAATTTCCCTGACTAAAGACTCCTTAATAATTTTGTTAGTTTAGAAAATGTTGTGATTTCTAGTACAATTTGGACTAAATAAGGAGTCTGGTAAATGTTCCAAAGACTACATACAATTTGAAAAATGTGGTAGCAAAGCAAAGGGGAAAATCCTTATTTAGGTGCTAGAGCAGTAATGAAAGCTCTCACTAAATAAAGTACAATCTAGGTGTAATGCATTTTATGCTCTGTTGTAGAATATCAGCGAAACAGGCCTTGAGACATCCTTATTTTAGACAACTCAGGTATGTGCACTGGCTCAAAATGTTTAAGAGTGTGTCCATGAGAAAACCAGATACAACTCAAATCACTGATTTCGCTCAAACTTGGCACAAATGTTGGGTTTGGTGAGTAAATGATCACAGCAAAAACTTAGGTCAAAATATTTTTTTCCCTTCAAGTTAGGGGGACCCCCTCCAAAAATGGCTGTTTGTCACTAATTTATGCATATTTAATTAGCTGTCTTTAATTTAGTATTTCTACAACAAGAAAGGCCATGTAAAAATGAAATCCAATGGATCATGTTCTACTATCATTAATCTCTAAGCACAGATATTCATTTGAATCAGACAGTTTGATTTCTCTCCGTGGCTCCATCTTAAGTAAGGTGCATATTTTGTTGTATTGTGAATACCCTTTAATTAAAGGCAAATATCTGCCCCGGGCAACAGCAAATACGCCTTATTCTAACATGGATAGTGAGAGCAATCACTAAAGTTTTAAAAAAGCTATAAAATGTTTGGGGACTTCAATATTCTTTCTGTGCTGGCATACTGTTTACATTGGACTTAAAAATATGTAAGTGGTCGTTCATTTGTATCGTTTTTTTTTTGGAATTCAATACTTGTTCGAGTCGCAAGCTTTACATTTGTAACTTTCAGCTGTACCGAACCGACGGAAGGACGAATAGCAGAATAAACATCTTCAGTGTACAATTTGTTTGTTGATTTCTTCAACAGTCTGGTTCAAATGAATATCTGTGCTTTTCAATTAATAATAGCAGAACACGATCCAGTGGATTTCATTTTTATGTGGCCTTGTTGTAGAATTACTAAATCAAAGACAGCTAATTAAATATGCATAAATTAGTGACAAATGGCCATTTTTTAGGGGGGGTCCCCCTAACTTGAAGGGAATAAAATATTTTGCCATGATCATTTACTCACCAAACGCAACATTTGTGCCAAGTTTGAGCGAAATCGGTGACTTGAGCTGTATCACCTCCTGCCTGGTTTTCTCATGGACACACTCTTAAAAGTATATATGAGCAGTTGTTACGTTTAATTTTGAATGATTTTGACATATCTTGAGCAAGGAATTTCCTAGAAGGGTGGGGTTACCCCGCTTAGTGTACTTACTAGCGTGGGCATAACCGCTCTTGCCTATCAGCACTGCTGAAGAATGTCAGTTGGCACATAATCATGCCATTACTTGTTCAATGTTAATTTGTCCAAGTGAATTTGTGGCATCAAAATAAATTGGTTTGGAAAGATCTCCATTTTGAAATTGTTTGGTCTATTGTACCTCCCCGCTATAAGTAATATTACTGTTTCTTTACTGACCATCTGTACAAATTGCTACAACTTTTGAAACTTTTTCCTGATACATCTGCCATATTTTCTCAGTTAATGTAATTTCCCTGAAATAAAACTGCCAGTACATTTTTGTTCAAATTTTGTCCACTGAATATTTATCACATGAAAACTTTAAATAATTATAAAATAAAAAAAAGGGGGGGGTGCCCATGCTTGTTAAGGAGCAGTGAGGCATTGAAAATGTCCCATTTTGTCATTGTTTAATGCTTATTACAATAATGCATTCCAAGGTATGGTAAAATCTTTGTGAGCCCAGACTCATAAAAACACGCCTCAAACTACAGTCAATACTTGTGTTGTACACAAATAAACTTTTTAAGGTTGATTTTGACAGACAGCTGAATCCTTGTTAAAATATTGAATCAAATTGCTTGCCACGGCTATCAAACTGCAAAATAGAAAAGACCACAGTGCAGCTATTATTTTCCTAATTTCGTCAATTTTCAGCAATAGAAATCAGATCAGTCTTTTCTCACACAAAGCTAATGATTAGTTGATTAAAACGACTGGGAAAAAATTGGGGTGCCCGTGCTCGTTAGTGAGCTATAGCCATTTTTCAACTGACAGAACTCATTATCAAGGCAAATCCATGATGTTTTCAATGTGCACGTGCACGAGCGTGCGCTAGTGGCGCTATTGCGCAGTAAGGATGCGCAATGCAAATGTGAGGAATCACCTTATTGCCCTGACTGTTATTTGAAACTTGACTTCTTGGATCCTGCATTTTTTTGGCTATTGTAGTTTATTTGAGCCCATGGTTTATTAGAGTTTATTTCACCTGGAATATGAATTTGGTGAGGTCTACCTGGGAGACCCGACATTTAATCGAAAGTGGGCTTGTTATCAACAAAGATTAATACTGACAGTAGATATGCAGTCTGCTAGGCAACTGAAATTAACCACTACGCTGATAGTTGCACAACAAGGAAGACCTTCCATATACACAGACAAACACCTGTTTTGCCCTTTTTGTTTTTTGACAAAGCTATAACTTTTTTCTAATTTCTTAACATGACAGAAAGATTGGTGTACCATGCACAAACATCTAGTTTATATTTGTGAATTTAAGAAAAAAGGGCAACAGAAATGGTCACCAATGGTTATAGAACATTAGTACTATATTGTCAGTAAGATATAAATGAATATTTGTACATTGCAGGTACATGTCTATAAATGTTGTATGGTTAAATATGTTTTTGTTGTGTTTAAGTATGTTAATTGAATTTGTGCACAATATAACCACTAGTTTGCTATTTTTTCAATAGAGAGTTAGACAAGCGTCAAGCTGTCAATACACGGTTGTCGTCACCTTCTGAGGCATCAGTTATCACTAAGCCGCACCGGATGGTGAAAAAGAAGGTAACTATTCTTCCATTTCCTATTAACAGTGAACTGGGTTTGCTAGCATGCGTCCTCCATGTCGGTTTTAGTTGTGATACAAAGATAGAAGCAAAATTTATTCAATAAGGTGGACATTTTTAATTTAATTGTTAAGGATTTATAGTTAAGTGTGGAAAATAGAATGACCCATGGAAATGGGTTTGCAAATTGTTGGCTTTGTTAGACATATTTTCTATTTTTTTCTTTTACAAGACTGTTATGAAAATAATCTTAGGGTTTGATATGAGAATGTGTTGTTCCAGAAAATATCCTTGCCCCTCATACCCACCCCCCTCTCCACGGAAGGTGTTTTGGTTTGAACCCCACTATCCCTCTGCAAATTCCAGTTTAGATTCATTTGACTTTATAATTTCGGATAAAAATTTGGTGTTTGAAACCCCCCTCACCTTGGATTTTCCAATGACCTTCCTTTGGTGGTTATGGATATTTGCTGGAACTGTACAAATTATCAAGACATAAGCAGAAGTTGTAATATTGTTGTGGTTTTTAATACTTTTGTTTAACTTGTGATTTCAGAGGAAACATGTGATTGGCCGAAGTCATGCCCGCTCACCCACTGAGGTATCGTAATGGCTTTATCAGTTATCAAGCATCTAGTCTGTTACACATAGTTACAACAGCTTGCATGGGTTTAGTTTGTTTCTTTAACTATGTCCAAGAAAAGAAGCATTATTTTATCAGTTATAAATGTTAAGTTCACAGAAGAACATTGGGGTTGCAGTTTTGTGGTATTAGGCAATATTAAAATTCATGCTGTATTTTGATCATAATCTTGAATCAGGGTAATATGGTTGTTAAGAAGACAGTTCCGAGGTGGCGTGAGGTGCAAATAGCATGTGCACCAAAACAGTTACGGGCAGGTTTATTGTGTGTACGAATTTTTGCACTTACGTTTATGGGAGGGTTTTTAGACAGTTTCCAGTGAGCAGTTGTTGTGTTTCTTAAGAGAGGTTTTCTGCCATTTAGAGTTAAGTGTTTTACCAATTTGGAAGTGTTTTGGCCAATTGCCGCTTTGTTTACCACTCACAAACAACGGTATTTTCCTAACTTCTGGGATGCTTCTGAAGTATTCTGAACAACCAAAGTTGTTTTTTTAACTTGTTGTTTTTTAGGGCTAATTTTTACTGTCCTATGACTCCGGACTAATAAGAGCAATGTGACTTCATTAAGAAATAACAAGATCTGTTAGATCTTAAAACTGCACTTTTAGAGTTTAACTGTTTTCTTAGCACTACAGTCGCAACGCAGTGCACATTTGAAAGTAATCCTTGATGATTCATTGATTACTGTAGACATCACATCACTTGATCAACACAGACTGTACTATTGCACCATCAGTTGTAGCCATTGTGAAATCTCCGATGACGTAATAGTCTTAATCTGGAACTTTCTTTGGGATATGTATGGGCATGAAGATACGAACACTATTAACAACAGCTTTCTTTCTTAAAAGTCAAGATTAAATTAAATTTTTTTTCCTTGAGTAAAGGGCTAGCAAAGAAGTCACACAGGTCACATAATTCAAGAATTGCGTTATCCACGGCTATCTTTAGTACGGAGGTTATTTCCCTACCAATGACATAATCCTTGCATTTTCTGACATGTTCTTTGCTTGGCTTGCAAATATTTCTGTCATTTTCCTTCCGATCTATGAACTCGCTGCGATGAAACAGCCAAAGAATTTACTTCATTTGCCTAAAACCACAAGAAATACTCACAAACTTGCAAATAAATTAATGACCGTCGCTTCTGGCGAAATAAACTTGCAAAGTAAACACAATCTTATTAGTCATGTAGCGAAAGTGAAAGCTGCAAGGTCAACGCATTCCATGGCTGACGTAATACCTTTTTTTAGCGTATTTATCATTCCCTTTGAATCCAACGCTTCAATAAAACCAAAAGAAAATATATTTTATCCACAACAAAGGAAACAATATCCGTAAAATTATCCGTGTATTAATGTTTTAACAGCTTCTGGCAGAAAAAACATTGCATGTTGTGTGACTCGGAATTTGGCTGAGTGGAGGTCTGCGTCTGGTCACCAACAAAAAAATAAATAAATAAATAAACCACGGGTAAACCATGAACTGCGCTTGGCCCATGGCCGCGCGGTTAAAAAGAAGATTCTGTTCGTGTAACTGTATTTGCTTGATGTTTGGCGTTTTAAATGTACATTCATTTACTTGAACTAAATTCCAAAACCATGTGGTAACTTAGGGATGGGATGATTCTGATATTTATAGGATATGGTGAATAACCAGGGCCTTTAGTTTGTGGTTGTGGTATTGTGTCTCCTTCATGGCATTACCATGTTCAGTTTAAAACCATTAATATAATGTGTTAACATTAAGTCAAGGATGCACAGCTCATTTTAGTTTCTTTATTGATTTGATACTTTTTTTTCTTGTAGTCTTTTCTTCCAAAAGAAGAAGGAATTGGCTTAACTGGTGAAGTGGCACATCAACAGCCATCACTACCATCTCTAGGTGTTGGATACAAGCACACAACTTTTGGCACAAGTCTACCGAAGATACCAGTTGCAACTACAATACAAACAACAACCTTTCCCACATCGTTTCCTTCCATCATTCACCAGGAAAAAAATAAAGTCAAGGTACATGGAATTTATTGTACTGCTTGCCATTTTAACGTCACTCAAGTTATAATAATTACAGTGCTGTCTTGAAATTATATTTACATGTAAAAATGTAGTTGGACCTCTCAGGAAACAGAAGTTTACTTCAACGGGTTCAAAAAGTTATGTCTGTGGGTTGGGTTTGATAGAATTTGATCCATTTTAAGTGTTTCTTTTTTCCAAGGTTTGTTTGCTGTCATCATAATAAATATTTATTAGTGCCACTGAGAGCAAACGAAAATGCAGCTATTAGTCTGGCCCGGTTTAAACGTCGCATTTTACATGCTCCAAATTAAATACTAATTTTAGTCAACTCGAATGAATAAGTTCGGCTGATTTGATTTAAATGTCGCATTTTTTGGTCCAATAAAATTGCTGAGCGCGAGCGACGTGTTCATTCCCAGCTGACTCCACTCTAAGTTTCTCACCAATGCGGCTGACAATGATAAGGAGCACATTTTGTGTTAAGATCATTCATACCTTTCATACACCATTTGAGCAAACAGAATGGGGTGATTTATAATGCAGATGGCAGTTCATTACCTTTTAAACTCTGATTTCCTTTCACTCTGCTGGTCAAATTCAAGTTTGTAGACTTTGTTCTCCATCTTCTACATAACTTTGCTGAAGAGAACTAAGAACCACCGCACACACCATTATACTTACAGTGGCCATATTGCTTTCCTACTCCGCATGTCATGTACCACAGAGCGGTTTTTGCTTGAAGGATGAAACTTAAGCTTAATTGGTTTTGCATAACTGCATTACACGATCGGAGCGAAGCAATAACCACATATACTGGCATCTTCAACAGCCTTCCTTCTACATGATACATCTTCTGCTGCAACTGCTGCCAAAAATTCCCTTCAGCTTGTTGTGCGCATGTCATGCAGCACAAAACTGTGGAGTTATGGGTAAAATATAATTTAACATGATTTATGAATTAGATTCGGCCCATGTAAAATGCGGTGTTTAAATCAACTGTCGAACTTCAGTCGTGTATTCGACTGAACTCACATTTAATTGAAATATGTCGCATTAATTGATTTAAATGTCACATTTTACATGCACTTAATTCAGCAATTAGATTCAGTGCATGTGAAATGTGACGTTTAATCCGGGCCTTAGGTCGCAAACTCTAGATGTTATTGAAAGGGGCATGAATATTTAAATAGATTTTTATTTGAAAAGAAATTGAAATCAAAGTTCAGTTTTAATTAATAAATTCCCTCTAGTGTTAAACAGTTTTCATCTGTCCTGCAGAACCAAACAAGCCAGAAGTTTGCACATTACAAATTACCAGCCATTGATAACTCAAAACGAGGAGGTACTCATGGTTTTTAACATTGCATTCAGTTGTGTTGTGGAAGCCCTCTCTGTGGTTCATGGTATTGACAAGTGTGATTGAACATAGGACAACAGGACTGCAGGCTAGCTGTCGTCAATTTTGAAAGATGGGCACCTTAGACAATCAAGGAACACTCAACACACTAATCTAAATGGTCACTATTCCTCCATTAGACCTTATAGCTCCTCAAAGAGACAGGCAATCAGCATTGCACTTTGTCTTTAAAGGGAATCTTGGCTTAAAGGCAGTTTAGGTTCCAGTGTATACACCAAATGGTTATCTTTAACTGATCCAGGGGTTTTAGGTTGACATCTTTGCAAGCGTTTTGAGTAAGAAGTGTTTGGCTTTCAGTTTAAATCACCTGGGTGGCAACATGTTTAGTTTATGGTAATTTATGACATCATTGCACTGTTAGACTTCTCAATATGGAGTCTACAGAAGATTTTTCATTGGAACCGAACATATTCATCAGGAATATGAAATTCATTTAATGATTTAGGGACACTTTTATTTCTGTAGAATCACACAATGCTGCATTTTAATCTTGCACACAATGATGTGATAATTTCCTATCAAGCTTTGCAAAAATAAATGTCAGGCGCACAGAAAATTTGAAATCCTTAAATAGCAGAAACTATATGTCCAGCATTCAAAACCGGCAAAAGACTTTTCAACTTCAAATCGTTGAAACACTTTAAACATGAAGACCAACTTGTGATTTGGAACAAAACTGCTTTTTAGCTAAGATTCCCTGTAAGAGTTAAGATTCTTGAAAAAGAGAATTTCTGTTCAAAGCATATTGCATGGTCTAGTTGCACAAATTATGCAACAACATAAACTTAAACCAAGATACATGTAAGTCTTATTTTAGAAGACTAAATGACTTATCAACAAACTGTCAGTGTATCTGGTGTACACTGGAGATGTCAGTAATTTAGGGATTTTCAGTGTTTTCTGTTAACAGTGTACCATAAAATGTTTTGGCTGTTCCTCTGTTGTCTCTGTGAGAATGATCTCAAGTTACAACAAATTTGTTCTTCCTGAGGTGTATTATTTTAATATTGGTGTCTGACTGATGTAAATTAGTTTGGTTTCCTGTTTTGTTTTAAGAGGTGCATGTTCTTACAACAACTCACTATTTATTTTAATTACACAAAGAAAAACAAGCTAGGAATCTTTGTAAATGAATATTGTACATATTAAGATATTTTTATAAAGGAGGAAATATTTTTTTTCTAAATACAAATGTAGTTGAGTCATAACTGTGATAAGGAATGAGTTTTAAATAATTAGAAAAATACAGCTGTCAGCTCTTACTTGAAATTTGTCATAGACAGGTTGTTAAAATTAAAATTACTGGTATATAATTTTATTTTTACAACTCAAATACTTGTTGCAATAACAGTCATGTTGAATGTTTGATTTATAACTCTTAACCAGAAACAATTATGACTGAGGCTGTGTCCATGAAAACATTATGACTGAGGCAATGTCCATGAAAAAATTATGATTGATGCAATGTCCATGATTGAATTCTCCTCCTAGGTATTTAGGGTGTTTATGATGACTATAAACAACAACAACAAAAAAAAGATGACGGAGGCAAGTGGCTTGGTTTGCCTGTTACTAGCAATGGCCCTGCATTTTTCTCTTGCAATCTTGGCAGATGAGATGTGATGTTTTATTCGCAGTATGACAGTTCTACCTAGCTCTTACCACTAGTAATGAAAAAGACTTGGATCCAATCAAATCGCTGTACATGAATCACTCACATTGTGGCTCTAACAACTTCAAAGAATAATTTTCATTGTACAAGCCACATGTCCTTGACTGCTTTTATATTCGTAGAAGTATATTTTTTTAGATAGTTTTTTTGTTTGTTTCGTTTTACACTCAGTGGTCACAGGCTTTTACATCACAGTGATAAAAAACTTTTATTAAATAATTTAAAAATTACCAGAGATTTGTTATAGGATAATATCAGTTTATATTCAGGTAGTAGTAGTATTGAATTTAAGGATCACAGATGATCCTTAATGTAGAGCTGTAGCAATAGTGTGATTATGGATGAAGAAATAAATGTGTGAATCATAATGCTTACCTTTACTCGTGCATAATCCTTGAATCTCCCAAATATGGATCATAACCCTCCCCCCCCCCCCCTTGATAACCAAGTCTACTACATGGAGTGATTGGATGTCCCTGGTCTTATTTTCTGCTTTTAAAATTTCCTTGATATCTTTCTCTCCTTTGCATCATGCATCTTTTGTTGTAAATTTGCATTTAAAACAAAACGTTTGAGAAGGTTCCTTTTTTTGTTTTTAAAACATTTGTCTTGAAGTTAAGACTGAAGACTGATAATGTAAAACAAACATTTTGCAGCATGCAAGATCTATAAATAAATAAATACCATTAGATCGTTCACTCAATGTGTCGACTCTGCAACATTTCCTAGACCATGTGCTGGACCTGTGCAACACCAAGGGTGGATAAATAAACCAAATCACGCATATCATGGTGCATTAAAGGAACCAAAAAATCCTTGAACAGAGTAAATTCTTTGGTTGCCTTGATGCACCCACCAGCTGGTCTGAGATCATTGATCGCGATGCCGATCATGTGTCATGTGAAAGAAACACATCCCAAGTTTCTGGCCAGAGGATAAGTAAAAGCGAAAAGTGCCAGAAAACAGTAATGGGGTGTGGTTCCATAACAGGTACCGACATAATTACATTTTCTAGAAAACTGTCAAATCACTTTACTGGACCAAGTATCCGTAGAAGTACATGTAGTTCACGTGAAAATTCAATGGACTGGACCATTTTGAGCTACAGTAAACACCTACACATAAGAACAAATGGATCAAGAACACCAGGCTGAAATTTGGCCAATAAAGCCCCATTTTTCTAAGAACAAGATCAGCCTAAACATGTTTTGGATAGTATTACTAAATAAAAATTTAAGAACATTTTAAGAACATTTTGAGCCTGATTTGTCACTAAGCACCCGATAAATAAGAACTCAATCAGCCTGACCTCTGAAATCGTGTGTTCTTACATGCGGCTGTTTACTGTATTGTATTCATCCCTGGAAAGTGTGTCTCTGACAGTGCAATATCAAGAGGCTCCCCTTAACATGACTGAGTTTCAACTCAGCGGTATGCATCGGGTCAAGTGGAGCTTGCGTAGTATTACCTGGATGGGATGCTAGTCATTTACAGCTTTACCCCCCAGCATTAAATTTTATGGTAACCATATTTATACACCTGGGTGGAGACAGGCAATGTAAATGGAACTCAATGTAATGACTGGCCAGGCAGCAGGCAGCCATAAGTGTAGCCTGCAAACAGGTTCCCAGCAAGGGTGGAAAAAATATTCGGCGAGCGAAGCAAGCTGTTTAGCTCTCTCATCACCAGACCGCTCTCAGTTCGCCCTGCACGTCCTAGATCACAAAAACTGCACTCGGCTAGCTTGCACTAAACCCAGCTGGGAGCCTGTTCGCAGGCTACCATAAGTGTTTCATTTATCAGTTCAGTATCAGTAACTGAAGATTGTTCATAAACCTGTCACAGATTTCACCTTAACTGAATTGACAATCAATAAACTGGTACATTTAAAATTTCTTTTTATATTGAAGCTAAAGAGCATTAAAAACAGCAGGCTTGACAAATATATGGAATAAACTTCCAGTAACAATTGACTTATGGAAGTAAGATTCATTTCATCAATGGTGAACTGTATCAGGATTGAAAATTGTCCTAATTGCTGTACATTGGAATACTACCACAAAATAATCAGACTCAAAAAGGGACTACAATAAAAATTAAGAACATTATCACATATGGAAAAGACAAGCTGTTAATGAGGACTTGGGCAAAAGTGGGTTGAAATAATTATTACCACTGGTTATCTTCAAGTTTTGCAGGGTACTACTGAAAATTACATAGACTGATCTGAAATAAGTATAGTCTGTAGATATTAAAGATCTAACCAACAAAATATTTTACTGATCAAATTTGACAGACATGGATAGAGATCCACAAAGCATTCAGTCTTTCTTCTACACATTTCTTTCAACATTACCTAATTTCAGGTTCACACACTATGCAAAATGGGTGGAATAGATGCATGAATTAAGTGTAAAGTATGCGTCTGGTTTGCCCATCCCCTAAAATATGGTATAACCCTAAACTGGTGCTCTGTCCATCTGAACCAAACTGAAAAACATGGGCAAATTCATAGAGCTATGTATCAGGAGAGTATGAGCAGCTCTTCTGCACTGAAATGGCAATTTTCCCCTCACTTTTTTTTGCTTCTTCGAATCCTTGGCACAGAAAGGAAAATAGGGAAAATTTTTTGTCTAATGGTATCTATAACAAAATTCTTGATGGTGACTAGTTCTCTGTGCACCTATTTGTCACATAATCGGCATGCAATTACATGGGTGTCCAATAATTATTACAGGTACATGTTATTTGCACATCAATTACACACGCTTCAATGGCTTCCTTTGCAATGTTTCCTACAGATTTCAAAACTCATGAAAAGTGCTACAGACGTTTTCGCTCAAAAAAAGTTCTCAAAAAGCATTTTAAGTCCAAAATTTGCTATAGATATGGTTAATTAGTAATTGGACCTTGTGTCTTACAATTCAGGGAGTAATTGTGCCCATAATGTAAAATCGGCCTTGCACGTCACGCTCATCCGTAATTACTCAATGAATTGTCCTCCACACAGTCCAATTACTAATATCAATGTGTAGGGAACTAGGGAAATCAAATTTGACTTGTAGTAGTATTACTGTTTTTTTTTGCTAGACTATGGGTGCTTCAGCACTACTCATTTTGGGAGATTTCCATGGATTTAAAAAAAAAAAAAACAGGAATCAGTCAGAATCTGGGAGGCTCTCAGATTATGGGAGAGCTAGAAGGTCAAAAGCAATTAAACTTTTGTGCCAGTTTAACTGTCAATCATATCATGCATTTTGCACCAGTGCTGCTTTGGGAAAGGTGCTTAGATCCTCAATTATAAAAGCATCTAATGGCTGTCTGAAAAGATTCCCAAAATGAGCATATTGTTTAAAATAAAATCCTACATTATTTTATACTAGGGACCGACACCGGTTCTGTGCCTGTACCCCCTGATAATAACTGGAGCCTGAAACCATAACCACTCATCGATGCTATGTTCAGGGGGTTCGCCCTCACTGGCAGCCGGTTGTTCGTTGTAGCTGGTAGTCCTAACGTTTATTTTACAGGATTGACCTCGGTGAGGTGGCTTGAAAGTCGGCTTTGGTTGAAACCACTCAATATCGGACGATCTGCTAACCTGAATGAAAACCAACATGGAAGTAGGAGAAATCTCCTTGAAAGAACCAAGTTCTTGATTCGAAATCAAGCTCCGTATCAGTTTTCGACAAGCTGAATTGCATACTCTTGGTGAACTGTCCACAGTTTTACCTTCATTAGCGTTTTGAAAATCAACAAAGTAATGTTCTTTTGGACTGACCGGGGTTGACCCTAGCAGAACCATGGCAGCATTGACTTTTGTCGACAGGAACAGCTTGTTTATGTGATCAAACAAGCACTCCACGTCTTCATACACTTTCTTAGCTTTCTTGTATTCAGTATTAAAGGATCGCCGGGCCAATACGCCTGCTTCTAAGCCATCGCACGACTTTTCTTGATCTTCTACCAATTTTATTAGCTCGTGGTAAGGTATCGGAAGTTGTTGCCGTTGGTACAGAAGGTATTCGATGCAGCCCCTCAACAGTCGTGAATTTATAGACTGGCCGACTCCTTCGTTGAAAGTCACTTGAATTTCAACCTCTTTTGCCATAAATATTAATCGAAAACTGAAAAACGTGTCAGCGTGATTATTTTCGAATGTGCCGCTTCGAAGCAATATTTGCTGGGGCCCACTTTTCAGATCTTCTGACGTGCCTTCATAAAGTGGGCCTCAGAGGGGAGGAATGCCTGGCACTTTTTCGATGTGATGAGTTGGAACAAAATGGCGGACTCTCTGGAGGAAATGGTTCCTCGAGAACCAAGCTCGGCTATCTTTTCCAGAGCAGATTTCATGAAGGAATCTTTTAGTGTGGATAGCTTTGTTGGAAGCTGCAAAGGGAGCGTTCCTCTAGATGCTCTGAAAGCAAATTTAGATGATTATTTGAAGTCATTAAAACATGCCCTGATTGAGTTGATCAACGAGGATTATGCCGACTTCGTGAATTTGTCCACAAACCTGGTGAGTACTTGGTTTGCTTGAGTAGCGATAAAGCAAGTACATTTTGGACAAGTTCCTGTTATGTGTTACTGTTGTCAATAAGCTTAAATGAACAAATATTAAGCCTTAGACTGCGGTAGGTGTATTGAGAGGTTGATGCTGGATACGAGCCAAGTTGCCCATCAGGCCGGCGCTTATCTCTGGTTTCTGAGGCATGAGGAGGGGATGTTAATCCATCACAGGGTTACCCCCAGCATTAAATATTTATACAGAGACACTGTGAGAGTTTAGTGGCATGGTGTTAATTGCAGGAATGGCTCCGGACACTGAGGTTTTCTCTCTAAACAAGGAAAAAGAAAAAGACAAATTGCAAGCCAGAATCAGAACCCGGGTCATTTGGGTCATGAGTGAGTCTCATGACCACTACACCACTATAGAGCTGGATGCTGGAAAGCAATTATTTTAAGAATATATTGTGTTACTATTACAAATATTAAGAGCTAACTCAGTAGGTTAACCGGAACACTAGTTAGGCTAACTAGAGCAAACAGTAGGCTAACCTGAGTGAAAGGTAGACTAACCGGGTGCTATAAATAGCTAACCATACTCATTCCTAGTGCATTCGGAGGTCGGAGCCATTCTTGTAATTAGTCCCTATAGTTTAGTGTCCAGCCCAGGAACACAACACAATGTTTCCAGCCAGGGCTCAAACCCAGACCACTTGATCTGGAGGTGAGTGCACTAACCATGAGGCCACCGTCCTTACTGGTTTATTTCAGGTTGGAATGGATAAGAACATTGCCAGTTTGTCAGTTCCTTTAGGACAACTGAAAGAAGAAGTATTGGTAAGTGTTTGTGTATGAAGTAACAGGCCACCACAGTGATTTCCATGGAATAAGTTTTGCATTTTAGTGGCCAATAAATAAATGCAGCAACATAGTTCATAAACTGTGGAACTCATTGCCATTCAGTACTAAAGCAATTAATTTATTCGCTACGTTTAAGACCAGCTCAATTAATATTCATTTATCAAAGCGAGGAATTTATAGTCCTCCAGGCTAGAAACTAATAAGGTTTGATACTTAAACTTTAATTTACATATTTATCACATTTTTATTTGCTTTTGTTTATTTTTAGTGTATATATTAAGTGCATGTACATGTATGTTGAGTGTATTAGGGGGTTAGATTGCAATTGGGATGCTGGTTCTGTTTCTTTCCCCCGTCACATCCCATACCATTTTGAATTTATTTATTTGCCTATTTTATTAGCCTAAAGCTAAAACTAAGTAAATAATTATTAAACTGACTACTTTTTTCCCTAAAAAAGCAATTGCACGATTGTCATCGCAACACTTGGCGCAAGATATGTGACCTCTCTGTGTTATCTTGAGCTATCATTTGGGTGTCTCAAAACTTAAGCTCTAAGCTCTAAGACCAAAGACCTAAGATCTCCTCTGAATCTCAAAAACTAAGACCTCTCAGCTTTCCGTCCCTCTTATCTCAATTATTGTTCCCTGGGGTAGATTTGCACCACTTTGAAGCCGATATTCTCATTCATTATTGTTAACCATTACCTTTTTAATATTAGGGCTAGGGGCATTGTTTCTGTTCTTTATCTATTTTTTGGCCAATTATTAAGAGCCTTGTAGACCTTGTAAATGGTACAGGTCACCCCTTCCCTGTAGTCAATCCCTGACCAGCAGTACAATTTATCCAGCCTGGAGAACCTAGTGACTGACTGACTGACTGAGTAAGTGATTATCACCCCACTCTTGATACTCCTTCATGTAAATTACAATTGCATGTTTTTATTTTTCAGCTCATTAAGTCTGATCTTGATGGAACTATTGATGCAATACAAAACAAACTAGATGAAAGAGCATTGCTGAGACAGAAAAAGGTATTATCATTAAATCGAAGTGCTCTATGAGCAAAGTTGTAGATTTCCCAGTGAATGATGACTGACATGAGCTAACCTTTGCATAAAATGGAATTACTCTTTTCATAAAAAATAGGTCCACATTGTGGACATGAGTGGCTTATGGGTTATTCTGGTTGTATGAGTTACTTTATTGACTTTTGGCAATACTCATCATAGCACTAATTGTGGGTCCACTAGATGTGGGTCTAAAGTTAAAGCATGGGTATTATTAAGTTTTGTAACAAAAGTCTTGATATTGGAAATGTCTTTTTTCTTTCCAAGATGTGTATGCAACATTTATTGAACATCACAAAGTCACTGGAGAAGATCGAGAGACTATTACAAGGGTCAAGACTAACCCAGGATGTGTCCTCCAAAGAACCCGAAGGGTGAGCAAACACTGCTATGGTCTTCAGTTCAGTTTTGTTTCAGTTTTTACAAGAAGTATTTGTATAAATTAAAATATTTTCTTGTAGGGATGATGACTCGCACCTGATTGAGAGAGTGGCCAGTGAGTTTAATCAGCTGCAGTTTTATGTTACTCAGAGTCAAGGTCATCCATTGGTGGAAAGCATCAGAGGGGTTAGTCAGACTCGTCTTCATCCTTTCTTGTGTTTTGGACTTTTGTATTTTAATCTTTTCCTCTCTCATATTAAGTTTTCTTTTTTATCATATTAAAAATAAAATAAAATAAAATGTAAGTTGTTTTATTTTTTCCTGAGAAAATCTAAAAAAGACTTGCCTGTATACATTTAATGTATTCCTTTGCTTCTAACTATAATAATATTGTTACAATCTGTTGACATCTTTTAAGTGTATTTCTGTGAGACTAAGACTGAAAGTGTTCAAGAAATTAATTTGGGTAATAAAGCATTAAAAGTTTAATAACATGTCTCCAATACTATTGAACAAATTGTTGTTGAATCTGACTGAACATTTAGAGTTATGTTTCAGTTATTTATAGGTGTTATAAATGGCATTTCTATTTCACCTGACATAAAAGCAAACTTGAAAGAGAAGCTCCTTCAACTCAAATTCAGGTTTTACTTTGTAGCAGTATTAACTTTGTGTATACACAAGACTCTTAGATATGTATCACTTTTTTCTCATTGGATAAAGGATAACTGAAATCACAGCTGCAGTAGATAAATTGGCTACAAAAAGTAAACTGCCGTGAATGGCAAACTGAAAAATATGCACAAACTAATCAACACGTAAAAGAAGACTGTCTAGTACTTTTACCAAGGAAGAAACTCTTGTAAGTTAGATCATTCTCTCTTTTGAGCAACTAGAAAACAGATCCAAGCCTGGTCAGAGTCAGTGTTTATGCAAAACTATATTGGATGTGTCGAGAGTGATTACATTTTCAAAATAGACACTTATCTGTAATCATCAATTTGTTAAAAATAATGATAAAATTATACATGTAACAAAAAACTGTTGGCAATAAACTTAGATAAATGAAATGGTCAGCTGTTTTTGTCCTGGATAAAGCTTTTGTTAATGTCAGTACGTTGAATAAATCATGCTGTCTATTAGTGTAGACTTTTGCTATTGCAGTAAGTTGATTGCTTGGCACTTTTTCTTTTTCTACAAAGCGTATTGCAGCCATAACAAGCACCCTTCAAAAGAAATTGGAAGCAGCATTTCAAGAAGGACTCCAGACTGGACAGCTGAATCTGCTATCTCGTGTTCTAAGAACATATGCCATCATTGACAAGACAAAAGATGCTGAAATGTTGTTCAGAGAAGTTACTGTAAAGCCTTACATGAGTGAGGTAAAGCAAGAGAGCTAACTAACAGATTTACCATAATAATAACTTGTTACAAGTTTCTCGTTTTGATATTTGTTTGTCAAGATGGGCAATTCTACAATATTATAAATTATTTGTTTTCAATGTCAGAGATGTTCGGAGGCAGCCCAAAAATGAAGAAATAAGTAAACTCTGAACACTGTAACCTGAAAGGTTTAATATTTGTTTTGTATGTCTATAACAAAAGAAATAGTAAATTTAAGTTTCAATGTATTAAGGCCTGCACTTTTTTGAGCTAATGTCTGATCTTACACATGGATGGAATTGACATGTCTGCATATTCTATAATCTTCATCATTCACCACTGCAGTAGCTGTGATTTAATTCCAAAGATGGCAAGGTCTGAGCCTTTGTCATATCAAAAAATGAAAATGCAAAGTTAAAATTATAGTTATCTATTTTCGTTAAAAATTTCTTTACTATTCCTGCAGAAGAGTTTGGTCTCAAACTGAATTTCTTTAGCGATTTTTGCAAAATGTTTGCATTGGAACAGAGAAGACCAGTAGCAGTATGTGAAATTGTATGACATTTTGACTAGTTGTCTGTATTTTTATTGTTCCATAGGTTATTGTTGAGAAGGCACTGACTACAGATTCTTCACAGGGTCTCTACAATGTCTATAACAAGGTTCTTGAGTTTGTTCCCAAACACTGTGCACAGATGATGAACATAACATCAGGAAGGTTTGTAGCCAGTGATGTGGAGATGTTTGGTGAACAGAGGGCAGGAATTCGAGGCTTTGACTTTTTAGTGAATGCTGTGTGGCCTGAAGTTGTGAGTCTCATTGAGGCACGGTTTGGATCAATCTTTGCCCCTGGAAATCCAGATGCTTTTCATCAGGTCAGTAATTTGTTAAAAATAAAGATACTTTTACTGTCATGCTTGAGTCCCAATTAAGATGTCGTGCTTCTGCTGTGCTGAACTAAATTCAGGAATTAAGTTCAACAAAAGCACTGCAGAAGTACAGCATCTGAATCAAGCTTAAGTTTGGCAAGCAATATTAAAGTTTGACAAGCTCTGCCATGCTGCATGACTCTTACATGGCAGTGATTCAAATGTTATACTTCTTCTGCACCAAACAAAATTTGTAAATTATATTACATGTAATGTATTTTGGTGGGATTCCATAGCTGTGGGGAGTTGATAGGAAAATAATTATGCTCCCTCATCATAGGCCTGCAGTGCATGCAGAGAACTAGATAATAAAGCTCTGAGGGAGATAATATTATGCTCCCTCATCATAGGCCTGCAGTGCGTGCAGAGAGCTAGATAATAAAGCTCTGAGGGAGATAAAATTATGCTCCCTCATCATAGGCCTGCAGTGCGTGCAGAGAGCTAGATAATAAAGCTCTGAGGGAGATAATTTATGCTCCCTCATCATAGGCCTGCAGTGCATGCAGAGAGCTAGATAATAAAGCTCTGAGGGAGATAAAATTATGCTCCCTCATCATAGGCCTGCAGTGCGTGCAGAGAGCTAGATAATAAAGCTCTGAGGGAGATATGAAAGGCCGCGTGCAAGAACCTCCTCTAGATTTTTGGGCCATTTTGAAAGTGTTCAAATATAGCTGAATTTTGGCATGTAGGCTTCGGTTTACCCGAGAAACATTGCTCTGAATTTTTTTTGGCTGGGGCGCTCTTCGTTCTCGAGAAATAACGTATGCAAAAAGTTCAGTTTTCCAAGTGGCATCTTTTGGAGATCTTTTGTTGAACAGAAAACAAAAGAAACCTTATTATTTTGTTGAACAGCAAACAGGCAGACTGTTTATAGTGTATTCCACTGAATCTTAGCTGTCTTAAAGTCAAAGGAAAATAGTATATAGAGCGGAAATCTGGGAACAGATTGTTTACATCAGTTATTGTGACGTAAACACAACACGTGAATCGATCGAGTGGCAAACGAAATACCATCAAACTAAAAAGAGATGTGCCGCATTAGAGCTCTGTCAACTAATATCTTAAGCATTGTGTTAAAGTACCTTGTGTGCTGCCTGGTGGTTGAGAGGTATCATAAAGCCTCGATAAACCTATAAGTCATCAGCACGTTTTAAAGAATCAAAACGTGTTCTGAAACTTTGAAGGTAGCTGATATACCGTAATTGTGTTATCGGCGTTCGAAGTCAGATCGAGCCAGGCAGCAAAGTCCAAGAGCAGTTCTTGCCCAAGAAAAATACCCTCTCGTGAGTTGTGGCCCATTTGCCAAGCGTTGCTAGTGTCAAAGTTTGGAAAGTGAGAACTGGTTTTTGACTTATAAAATTTGTCTTGTATCGACCGCCATGTTTTCCTGTGCACGAGGTGTAAAGACCCTTCCTGGCATGCATTGCGATCACGTTCTGCTCACGTTTCTCGAACTGGTAACTAGATTGTTTCGGCTTTTTTTCATTTAAAGATAATAATGGCCAACAAGTAGCGATCAATTGTAACATAGATCTGTGATCCAGGTTGCGTTGATTTTATTTCATATTGGCATGATTTGTAGTGTTTTGAACTTCTGGGATCAGCGGACATGCAGATGTATGGAGACCCGTACATTGCGCAGAAGGGTTAATTTGTTAATCTGTTAGGCGGTGCGTGACATAAAGCTACGATCGTGTTTGTCGAAAAATATGTATTTATCTCGTGATTTTTAGCCATTCAAGACCTTGCTGTATTTGGAAAAGTGCTTATTTGATGTTTATTTGTTCAGTGCAGATAATTATTGTCCCAGATAACCAAAGTAAGTTCCAGATGTTAACACTATTTTCCGGCCGCCATATTTTACCTATTTAAACCTGAAATCAACATTTTTGAGCTTATACGTTGCGTGAAATTAACATTTTGCTGTTTTCTAAGTGAAATCAACATCCTTTCCGTCACGCGTTACGTGAAATCAACATTTTTACCTATTTAGACCTGAAATTAACAATTTTCAGCTTATAAGTTGCGTGAAATTAACATTTTGCTGTTTTCTAAGTGAAATCAACATCCTTGCCGTCACGCGTTAACGTGAAATCAGCATTTTTACCTATTTAGAGCTGAGATCAACAATTTTTAGCTTATAAGTTGCGTGAAATTAACATTTTGCTGTTTTCTAATTGAAATCAACATCCTTGCCGTTACGCGTTAACGTGAAATCAGCATTTTTACCTATTTAGACCTGAAATCAACATTTTTGAGCTTATACGCTGCGTGAAATTAACATTTTGCTGTTTTCTAAGTGAAATCAACATCCTTGCCGTCACGCGTTAACGTGAAATCAGCATTTTTACCTATTTAGACCTGAAATCAACATCATTGAGCTTATGCGTTGCGTGAAATTGACATTTTGCTGTTTTCTAAGTGAAATCAACATCCTTGCCGTCATGCGTTAACGTGAAATCAGCATTTTTACCTATTTAGAGCTGAGATCAACATTTTTGAGCTTATACGCTGCGTGAAATTAACATTTTTCTGTTTTCTAAGTGAAATCAACATCCCTACCGTCACGGGTTAACATGAAATCAACATTTAAACCTTTTTTGACCTAAAATCAACATTTTTGAGCTTTTACGTTGCGTAAAATTGACATTTTGCTGCTTTCTAAGAGAAATCAACATCCTTGCCGTCGCGTGTTAACATGAGTCAACATTTTAAGCACTTTTGACCTGAAATCAACAAATTTGAGCTTATATAAGTTGCGTGAAATTGACATTTTGCTGGTTTCTAAGTAAAATGAAAGTCCTTGCGGTCACGGCGGGCCGATCCTTTGTTATAATAAACCGAGGTGAGACTTCGACTTATAACAAAGGCTTGGCTTGGCTATTATAACAAAGGATCGGCTGTGTTTATCATAACAAAGGCCCGGCTTCGTTTATTTGAAGGACTCGGCAGGAAAAGGGCGTCAGGTATTTTAATCAAAAGTGAACTTTGTCGAAAACGCTCCAAATTTCGCATGCAGTTTCGTTCAGGTATGTTAAGCAATGTCCTGTAGTTTTCGCGCTAAAGTTTGCTTCGTTCTCGAGATATTGCGTATGCAATAAACCACTCGGTTTTTCCAACCTGTGTACCTTTTTTGCATACGTTATTTCTCGAGAACGAAAAGCAACCCAGAGCAATGTTTCTCAGGTGAAACGAAGCCCACATGCCAAAATTCAGCTAGTTTTAAGCACTTTCAAAAATGGCCGAAAAATCTAGGGGACGTTCTTGCATATGGCCTTTCAATTGTTACATGGCTTCAATAAATCCAGAATTTGTTATGACTCTGTCACAACATTGGAATCAGAGTTATGTTTCTGCCATGCTGCAGTTGAACCTAGTTGTAATTAAGTTCAGCACCAACATGTGAATGTTGTCATATTGCTGTAGCAAATAAATATTTCAGTGGATCATGTTAATCCCTCAAAATCTGATCTTATTAAGGTGACTACCAACACTTTTCAGCTCTCCCCAGCGCTTACACTTTGATAGATCAATGCTATCACACTTTATGAGCTGATACTTCAATAATGGTATCAAATGAATGTTCCTTCACTGGTGGACTAGCTGCTGTCATCTTTAGTACATGACAGATTGTCATAGCAATATCATAACTTGTTGAAACACCCTTTATTTAAGCTGTAAGTGCTTATAATTTAAAAACAAGCTAAGTGACCCTCCGGTTTCTTTATTAAATTGTGTGACAACATGGTAAGGAGGGGGGTGTAGGGGCCTATTAGAAACCAAAAAACCACGTAAAAAATCGCCAAAAAATGCAAAAGCGAAAACCAAAATAAAAGCCCTCATTAACAAAGCTTTGGTAGTCTTCAGAATTTCTCTTTGTGTTATTTAATTTCCATACATCTAATCGCTTATTTTACTTTCTGATATGCTCTGCGTATTTCCTTGTTAGTGCACAACACATCGTGGTCTAAAAAGCTGCTTTTTTAATTTGTGTAAATCAGCTCCACAGACCTATAGCAATGTGAAACTAAAAACAATTTCCACAATAAAATGTTTTTGGGTCATTTTTGTTTAAAAGAAACACCACATTCTCAAGTTACTTTTTGAATGCCACTGTCAGAATTTTCATTTGTGTAGGCACAATGGCAGCCCCATTTTACAACCAAACTAATTTATTTTACAACCAAACAGTTTCTCCTTTGCTTTTATTCCATGTGAATGGAGCAAGGAAGCGCAATGTTATTTCCGCGACGAAACGGGGAGACAACTCGCAATTGAGCTATTAGAAACTCGATGGTCCATAGTCTAAGGTCAAAGTCCACAAGATATTTTCCCAGCCGCATGATATTTTAAAAATAGTCTTTTGTTTTGATGTTATCTTTAGCTTTTCATAGTCTGCTTGGCAGCCGTTATGACCCAAATAATGGCTGTTAAAGCCGAGACTAGGCTTGTCATGCATTCCTCTAACTGTAAGTGGTCCCTTAGAATTAGAGTTTTAGCCCGACTGCGGGCTGCAACTTCCTTGGCAAAACCAGAAAAACCGTAAAATGCATTGGGCAGAAAAATCGGAAAAACTGCTATCATTGTTGACAACAACTGAAAACCAAAGACTAAATTGGAGAAAACCCGCAAACCGCACAGACACCAAAACCGAAAAACTGCAGTTTTATAGTGAGAAAACTGAAAAACCGAACCAAAAACAGACCCCTCGGTAAGATGCAATTCTTTGCACAGTTTAAAAATTCCGTAGGGGGAGTTTTGAGCCTCTTAAGTTTTTGAAAATTGATATAATGATAAATAAAGTTTGGTATTATTGATCCATCAATGAAAGTATACAGTAAGTGTGCGTAAGGGTTGGGAACTGTTGTTTGCCCAGTGTTATCTTTTGCATAGTTAAGAAATGGTTATGTTAATAAGGTAAAGACTAAGTTCTAACTCAGAATTTTCAAGATGCATTTTCTCATTAATCCCACACTGTCATATCCTCCAAGACCTTTTATCATATAAGAGACATTTTAATTTGTGAAAAGAGCAAATATTGGAGAAGTTAAGATTTGTTAACAGACCATAATTATAATAATGGTTAAATACCCCTTGGTACACAAAGAACATAGCCTGGGGGGCAGAACTTGTGCGCTGCAGGGCAGAACTTGTGCGCTGCAGGGTAGAACTTGTGCACTGCAGGGCAGAACTTGTGCGCTGGAGGGCAGAACTTGTGTGCTGCAGGGCCGAATTTGTACGCTGCAGGGCAGAACTTGTGTGTTGCAGGGCAGAACCTGTGCACTGCAGGGCAGAACTTGTATGCTGCAGGGCAGGACTTGTGTCATGCAGGGCAGAACTTGTGTGCTGCAGGGCAGAACTTGTGTGCTGCAGGGTCGAACTTGTATGCTGCAGGGCAGAACTTGTGCACTGCAGGGCAGAACTTGTGTGCTGCAGGGTCGAACTTGTATGCTGCAGGGCAGAACTTGTACGCTGCAGGGCAGAACTTGTGTGCTACAGGGCAGAACTTGTGCGCTACAGGGCAGAACTTGTACGCTGCGGGGCAGAACTTGTGTGCTGCAGGGCAGAACTTGTGTGCTGCAGGGAAGAACTTGTGTGCTGCAGGGCAGAACCTGTGCGCTGCAGGGCAGAACTTGTGCGCTGCAGGGTAGAACTTGTGCGGCAGGTATCCTTCAAACTGCAACCTCAAGTCACTTGTGGATGATAAGTATTCCAACAAAAAAGTCTCTGTTAAGTGAAGTGTTTCTGCCAGTATTTGAAAACGCTGTATCTGGTAAAAAATCAGTGACTGAGAATCATGAATGCTTACACTGATAAGCAGGAGCTGAAAAAGAATATATTCAAAATTGGCGTAAGAATGAAAACTGTTGTTCTTCAGAACATTCAAGCAAATAATTTACACATAAGGAAGTAATAAACAGCTTGAAGATTATCTACAACTAGTAACAAAATTGGCACATATAATTCTTCTGTCTGGAATGGCTCAGTTAGCCTGCTAAGCAGTCATGTCTATCCCTAATGAGGAAAGTTAAATTGATATTTGTTTTCAGTGTGTCATACCATTACTCCTTTCTCCTACAGAAATATATGACCACAATATGGTTTATCAATAAGTTTGAAGGTGTTTGTGGGTCAAAGTCAAGTGTACAGAGACTGAGATCACATCCTAGCTTCACTGCTTTTATGGCAAGGTGGAGTTTACCGGTCTATTTTCAAATAAGGTTTGTAGATCTATTCATACAGTGCAAACATGAGTATTAACCTCGTCCATTCTAGTCTGTTGTGTATGATTAATTAAGGTGATGGTGTTTATGAGCTATGCATAGAAGAAGTGGGACTGCATTTCCTAGAGTTGAGGTTAGTTCTCTGTCTCACTTTAAATTTACAAATTATTTCAGAAATTAAATGCCCTTCAAGAAAGTATGCATTAAAAGCTATACAAAGCTATACTACTATTGGTTATGGTTGATTTGGCCTACAGCCTCATCAACTATCACTTAGTAAACTTGAGCTTGTAATCTCATGTTAATTGAACATGATAGAAATGGAAAATGTTTTTTCTATTTCTTAGAT